>NC_054478.1:105249883-105287253 GCF_017639515.1 Carcharodon carcharias | reverse complement strand
CTCACTGACTTAAACATTGAAAATCCTGGCTCCCCTCTCACTGTTCTAAACTGTGAAAATCCCGGCTCTTGTCTCACTGTTTTAAATTGTGAAAATCCCGGATTTTCCTCTCACTGTTTTAAACTGTGAAAATCCGGTTTCTCCTCTCACTGTTTTAAACTGTGAAAATCCAGGTTCTCCTCTCACTCTTTTAAACAATGAAAATCCCGGCTCTCCTCCTGATGTTTTAAACGATAAAAATTCCGGTTCACCTGTCACTGTTTTAAACTGAGAAATTCCTGGATCCCTCTCAATGTTTTAAACTGTGAAAATCCGAGTTCTCCTATCACTGTTTTAAACTGTGAAAATCCCGGCTCGCCTATCACTGTTCAAAACTTTGAAAATCCCAGCTCTCCTCTCGCCGTTTTAAACTGTGAAAATCCCGGTTCACCTCTCACTGTTTTAAACTGTGAAAATAGCGGTTCACCTCTCACTGTTTTGAACTGTGAAAATCCCAGCTCTACTCTCCCTGTTTCAATATGTGAAAATCCCAGCTCTCCTCTCCCTGTTTTAAACTGTGAAAATCCTGGTTCACCTCTCACTGTTTTAAACTGTGAAAATCCCGGCTCTCCTCTCACTGTTTTAAACTGTGAAAATCCCGGTTCAACTCAAACTGATTTAAACTGTGAAGATCCCGGCTCACCTCTCACTGTTGTAAACTGTGAAAATCCCTGTTCTCCTCTCACTGTTTTAAAATGTGAAAATCCCGGGTGTCTTCTCACCGTTTTGAACTGTGAAAATCCCGGTACTCCTCTCACTGTTTTCAACTGTGAAAATCCCGGTTCTCCTCTGGCCGTTTTAAACTGTGAAAATCTGGGTTCTCCTCTCACTGTTATAAACCGTGAAAATCCCGGCTCTCCTCTCACTGTTTTAAACTGTGAAAATGCCGGTTCACCTCTCACTGTTTTAAAATGTGAAAATCCCATGTGTCCTCTCGCCGTTTTAAACTGTGAATATCTCGGTTCACCTCTCACTGTTTTCAACTGTGAAAATCCCGGTTCTCCTCTCACTGTTTTAAACGGTGAAAATCCCGGCTCTCCTCACATTGTTTTCAACTGCGAAAATTCCGGTTCTCCGCTAGCTGTTTTAAACTGTGAAAATCCTGGCTTTCCACTCACTACTTTAAACATTGAAAATCCCAGCTCTCCTCTCACTGTTTTAAACTGTGAAAATTCCGGGTGTCCTCTCACTGTTTTAAACTGTGAAAATCTGGGTTCTCCTGTCACTGTTTTAAACTGTGAAAATCCCGGTTCTCCTCTCGCCATTTTAAACTCTGAAAATACTGGCTCCCTTCTCACTGTTCTAAACTGTGAAAATCCCGGACTTTCCTCTCACTGTTTTAAACTGTGAAAATCCCGGATTTTCCTCTCACTGTTTTAAACTGTGAAAATCCGGGTCCCCCTCTCACTCTTTTAAACAATGAAAATCCCAGCTCTCCTCTCGCTGTTTTAAACTGTGAAAATCCCGGCTCTCCTCTCACTGTTCTAAACTGTGAAAATCCCGGCTCTCCTCTCACTGTTTTAAACTGTGAAAATACGGTTTCTCCTCTCACTGTTTTAAACTGTGAAAATCCGGGTCCCCCCTCACTCTTTTAAACAATGAAAATCCCGGCTCTCCTCTTGATGTTTTAAACTGTGAAAATCACGGATCCCTCTCACTGTTTTAAACAATGAAAATCCCGGCTCTCCTGCTGATGTTTTAAACTATGAAAATCCCTGTTCACCTGTCACTGTTTTAAACTGTGAAATTGCTGGATCCCTCTCAATGTTTTAAACTGAAAGTCCGAGTTCACCTCTCACTGTTTTAAACTGAAAATCGCTGCTCTCTTATCACTGTTTTAAACGGTGGAAATCCCGGCTGTGCTCTCACTGTTCTAAACTATGAAAATCCCGGCTCTCCTCTCACTGTTTTAAACTGTGAAAATCCCGGATTTTCCTCTCACTGTCTTAAACTGTGAAAATCCGGGTTCTCCTCTCACTGTTTTAAACTGTGAAAATCCCGGATTTTCCTCTCACTGTTTTAAACTGTGAAAATCCGGGTTCTCCTCCCACTGTGTTAAACTGTGAAAATCCGGGTTCCCCTCTCACTGTATTAAACTGTGAAAATCCGGGTTCC
The DNA here is from genome assembly GCF_017639515.1 of Carcharodon carcharias. Classification (NCBI taxonomy): domain Eukaryota; kingdom Metazoa; phylum Chordata; class Chondrichthyes; order Lamniformes; family Lamnidae; genus Carcharodon; species Carcharodon carcharias. The sequence continues at coordinate 105,285,099 of NC_054478.1, read as the reverse complement.
CCTCTCACTGTTTTAAACTGTGAAAATCCGGGTTCTCCTCTAACTGTTTAAACTGTGAAAATCCGGATTCTGCTCTCACTGTTTTAAACAGTGAAAATCTGGCTTCTCCTCTCACTGTTTAAACTGTGAAAATCGGGGTTCTCCTCTCACCGTTTCAAACTGTGAAAATCCCGAATCACCTCTCCCTGTTTTGAACTGTGAAAATTCCAGATCTTCTCTCCCTGTTTCAATATGTGAAATCCCAGCTCACCTGTCCCTGTTTTAAACTGTGAAAATCCCAGCTCTCCTCTCATTGTTTTAGACTGTGAAAATCCCGGTCATCCTCTTGCCATTTTAGATTGTGAAAATCCCGGCTCTCCTCTCCCTGTTTTAAACTGTGAAAATCCCAACACCCCTCTCGCTGTTTTAAACTGTGAAAATCCCGGTTCACCTCTCACCGTTTTAAATTGTGAAAATCCGGGCCCTCCTCTCATCGTTTTAAATTGTGAAATTCCCGGCTCTCCTCTCACTGTCTTAACCTGTGAAAATCCCCGCTCTCCTCTCAGTGTTTTAAACTGTGAAAATCCCAGTTCTCCCCTCGCCATTTTAAACTGTGAAAATCCAGGCTCTCCTCTTAGAGTTTTTAGCAGTGGAAATCTCGGCTCTCCTCTCCCTGTTTTAAACTGTGAAAATCCCAGCTCTCCTCTCGCTGTTTTAAACTATGAAAATCCCGTCTCACCTCTCACTGTTTTAAACTGTGAAAATCCGGTTTATCCTCTCCGTTTTACATTGTCAAGATCCAAGCACCACCTCTCACTGTTTGAAACTGTGAAAATCCCAGCTCTCCTAACACTGTTTTAAACTGTGAAAATCCCGGCTCTCCTATCACTGTTTTAATCTGTGAAAATCCCAGCTCTCCTATCACTGTTTTAAATAGTGAAAATCCCTGTTTATCCTCTCACTGATTTAAATTGTAAAAATCTCAGCTCTCCTCTCACTGATTTAAACATTGAACATCCTGGCACCCCTCTCACTATTCTGAACTGTGAAAATCCCGGCTCTCGTCTCACTGTTTTAAATTGTGAAAATCCCGGATTTTCCTCTCACTGTTTTAAACTGTGAAAATCCGGTTTCTCCTCTCACTGTTTTAAACTGTGAAAATCCAGGTTCTCCTCTCACTCTTTTAAACAATGAAAATCCCGGCTCTCCTCCTGATGTTTTAAACGATAAAAATTCCGGTTCACCTGTCACTGTTTTAAACTGTGAAATTCCTGGATCCCTCTCAATGTTTTAAACTGTGAAAATCCGAGTTCTCCTATCACTGTTTTAAAGTGTGAAAATCCCGGCTCGCCTATCACTGTTCTAAACTGTGAAAATCCCTGTTCAACTCTCACTGTTTTAAAATGTGTAAATCCTGGCTCCCCTCTCACGGTTTTATCTGTGAAAATCCAGGTTCACCTCTCACTGTTTAAAACTGTGTAAATCCCGGCTCTCCTCTCACTGTTTTAAACTGTGAAAATCCCGGTTCAACTCAAACTGATTTAAACTGTGAAAATCCAGGTTCTCCTCTCACTGTTTTAAACTGTGAAAATCCCGGTTCTCGGCTCGCCGTTTCAAACTGTGGAAATCCCGGTTCTCCTCTCACTGTTTTAAGCTGTGAAAATCCCCTTTCTCATCTCATTGTTTAAACTGTGAAACTCCCGGCTCTCCTCTCACTGTGTTAAACTGTGAAAATCCCGGCTTTCCTAACACTGTTTTAAACTGTGAAAATCCCGGCTCTCCTAACACTGTTTTAAGCTGTGAAAATCCCAGTTCTCCTATCACTGTTTTAAATAGTGAAAATCCTTGTTTATCCTCTCACTGATTTAAATTGTAAAAATCTCAGCTCTCCTCTCACTGACTTAAACATTGAAAATCCTGGCTCCCCTCTCACTGTTCTAAACTGTGAAAATCCCGGCTCTCGTCCCACTGTTTTAAATTGTGAAAATCCCGGATTTTCCTCTCACTGTTTTAAACTGTGAAAATCACGGATCCCTCTCACTGTTTTAAACTGTGAAAATCCCGGATTTTCCTCTCACTGTCTAAAACTGTGAAAATCCGGGTTCTCCTCTCGCTGTTTTAAACTCTGAAAATACTGGCTCCCTTCTCACTGTTCTAAACTGTGAAAATCCCGGCTCTCCTCTCACTGTTTTAAACTGTGAAAATCCGGTTTCTCCTCCCACTGTTTTAAACTGTGAAAATCCGGGTCCCCCCTCACTCTTTTAAACAATGAAAATCCCGGCTCTCCTCTTGATGTTTTAAACTGTGAAAATCACGGATCCCTCTCACTGTTTTAAACAATGAAAATCCCGGCTCTCCTGCTGATGTTTTAAACTATGAAAATCCCTGTTCACCTGTCACTGTTTTAAACTGTGAAATTGCTGGATCCCTCTCAATGTTTTAAACTGAAAATCCGAGTTCACCTCTCACTGTTTTAAACTGAAAATCTCTGCTCTCCTATCACTGTTTTAAACGGTGGAAATCCCGGCTCTGCTCTCACTGTTCTAAACTATGAAAATCCCGGCTCCCATCTCACTGTTTTAAACTGTGAAAATCCCGGATTTTCCTCTCACTGTCTTAAACTGTGAAAATCCGGGTTCTCCTCTCACTGTTTTAAACTGTGAAAATCCGGGTTCTCCTCCCACTGTGTTAAACTGTGAAAATCCGGGTTCCCCTCTCACTGTTTTAAACTGTGAAAATCCGGGTTCTCCTCTCAGTGTTTTAAACTGTGAAAATCGGGGTTCTCCTCTCACTGTTTTAAACTGTGAAAATCCGGGTTCCCCTCTCACTGTTTTAAACTGTGAAAATCCGGGTTCTCCTCTCAGTGTTTTAAACTGTGAAAATCCGGGTTCCCCTCTCACTGTTTTAAACTGTGAAAATCCGGGTTCTCCTCTCACTGTTTTAAACTGTGAAAATCTGGGTTCTCCTCTCAGTGTTCTAAACTGTGAAAATCCGGGTTCCCCTCTCACTGTTTTAAACTGTGAAAATCGGGGTTCTCCTCTCAGTGTTTTAAACTGTGAAAATCGGGGTTCTCCTCTCACTGTTTTAAACTGTGAAAATCGGGGTTCTCCTCTCAGTGTTCTAAACTGTGAAAATCCGGGTTCCCCTCTCACTGTTTTAAACTGTGAAAATCGGGGTTCTCCTCTCAGTGTTTTAAACTGTGAAAATCGGGGTTCTCCTCTCACTGTTTCAAACTGTGAAAATCCCGAATCACCTCTCCCTGTTTTGAACTGTGAAAATTCCAGATCTTCTCTCCCTGTTTCAATATGTGAAATTCCAGCTCACCTCTCTCTGTTTTAAACTGTGAAAATCCCAGCTCACCTCTCATTGTTTTAAACTGTGAAAATCCCGGCCATCCTCTTGCCATTTTAGACTGTGAAAATCCCGGCTCTCCTCTCCTTGTTTTAAACTGTGAAAATCCCAGCACCCCTCTCGCTGTTTTAAACTGTGAAAATCCCGGTTCACCTCTCACCGTTTTAAATTGTGAAAATCCGGGCCCTCCTCTCATCGTTTTAAATTGTGAAATTCCCAGCTCTCCTCTCACTGTCTTAACCTGTGAAAATCCCAGCTCTCCTCTCAGTGTTTTAAACTGTGAAAATCCCGGTTCTCCCCTCGCCATTTTAAACTGTGAAAATCCAGGCTCTCCTCTCAGTGTTTTTAACTGTGGAAATCTCGGCTCTCCTCTCCCTGTTTTAAACCGTGAAAATCCCAGCTCTCCTCTCACTGTTTTAAACTATGAAAATCCCGTCTCACCTCTCACTGTTTTAAACTGTGAAAATCCGGGTTATCCTCTCCCTGTTTTACATTGTCAAGATCCAAGCACCACCTCTCACTGTTTTAAACTGTGAAAATCCCAGCTCTGCTCTCACTGTTTTAAACGGTCAAAATCCCAGCTCACCTCTCACCGTTTTAAACTGTGAAAATCCAGGTCATCCTCTCCCTGTTTTACATTGTCAAGATCCAAGCACCGCCTCTCACTGTTTTAAACTGTGAAAATACCGTCTCTCCTTTCACTGTTTTAAACTGTGAAAATCCCAGCTCTGCTCTCACTCTTTTAAACCGTGAAAATCGCGTCTCTCCTCTCACTGTTTTAAACTGTGAAAATCCTAGCTCTCCTGTTGCCTTTTTAAACTGTGAAAATCCCGGTTCCCCTCTCACTGTTTTAAAGAGTGAAAATCCGAGCTCTCCTCTCGCCATTTTAAACTATGAAAATCCTTGCTCTCCTCTCACTGTTTTACACTGTAAAAATCATGGTTACCCTCTCCATGTTTTAAACTGTGAAAATCCCAGCTCTCCTCTCACTGCTTTAAACTGTGAAAAGCCCAGCTCTGCTCTCACTGTTTCAAACTGTGAAAATCCCGGTTCACCTCTCCCTGTTTTGAACTGTGAAAATCCCAGCTCTACTCTCCCTGTTTCAATATGTGAAAATCCCAGCTCTCCTCTCCCTGTTTTACATTGTCATGAGCCAAACCCTGCCTCTCACTGTTTTAAACTGTGAAAATCCCAGCTTTCCTTTCCCTATTTTCTATTGTGAAGATCCAAGCCCACCATCTCACTGTTTTAAACTGTGAAAGTCCCGGTTTACCTCTCCCTATTTTAAATTGTGAGAATCCCAGTTTTCCTCTCCCTGTTTTAAACTGTGAAATTCCCAGCATTCCTCTCACTGTTTTAATCAGTGTAAATCCCGATTCTCCACTCACTTTTTTAAAGTGTGAAAATCCCGGTTATCCTCTCACTATTTTAAACTGTGAATTCCCAGCTCTCCTCTAAGTGTTTTAAACTGTGAAAATCCGGGTTCTCCTCTCGCCATTTCAAACTGTGAAAATCTCGACCTTCCTATCGCTGTTTTAAACAGTGAGTATCCCAGCTCCCTCTCACTGTTCTGTAGTGTAAGAATCCGCGCTCACCTCTCCCTGTTTTAAACTGTGAAAAATCCCATCTTTCCGCTCCCTGTTTTAAACTGTGGAAATCCCAGCTCTCCTCTCACTGTTTCAAACTGAGAAAATTTTGGTTCTCCTCTCGCTGTTTGAAACTGTGAAAATCCCAGCTCTCCTCTAACTGTTTGAAACGTGCAAATCCGTGGTATCCTCCCCCTGTTTTAAACTGAGCAAATCCCGATTCTCCGCTCACTTTTTTAAAATGTGAAAATCCCGGTTAACCTCTCACTGTTTGAAACTGTGAAAATCCCGGTTCTCCTCTCGTCATTTTAAACTGTGAAAATCCCGGCTCTCCTCTCACTGTTTTAAACTGTGAAAATCCCGGATTTTCCTCTCACTGTTTTAAACTGTGAAAATCCGGTTTCTCCTCCCACTGTCTTAAACTGTGAAAATCCGGGTTCCCCTCTCACTCTTTTAAACAATGAAAATCCCGGCTCTCCTGCTGATGTTTTAAACTATGAAAATCCCTGTTCACCTGTCACTGTTTTAAACTGTGAAATTGCTGGATCCCTCTCAATGTTTTAAACTGAAAATCCGAGTTCACCTCTCACTGTTTTAAACTGAAAATCTCTGCTCTCCTATCACTGTTTTAAACGGTGGAAATCCCGGCTCTGCTCTCACTGTTCTAAATTATGAAAATCCCGGCTCCCATCTCACTATTTTAAACTGTGAAAATCCCGGATTTTCCTCTCACTGTCTTAAACTGTGAAAATCCGGGTTCTCCTCTCGCCATTTCAAACTGTGAAAATCTCGACCTTCCTATCGCTGTTTTAAACAGTGAGTATCCCAGCTCCCTCTCACTGTTCTGTAGTGTAAGAATCCGCGCTCACCTCTCCCTGTTTTAAACTGTGAAAAATCCCATCTTTCCGCTCCCTGTTTTAAACTGTGGAAATCCCAGCTCTCCTCTCACTGTTTCAAACTGAGAAAATCTTGGCTCTCCTCTCGCTGTTTGAAACTGTGAAAATCCCAGCTCTCCTCTCACTGTTTCAAACTGAGAAAATCTTGGCTCTCCTCTCGCTGTTTGAAACTGTGAAAATCCCAGCTCTCCTCTAACTGTTTGAAACTGTGCAAATCCGTGGTATCCTCCCCCTGATTTAAACTGAGCAAATCCCGATTCTCCGCTCACTTTTTTAAAATGTGAAAATCCCGGTTAACCTCTCACTGTTTTAAACTGTGAAAATCCCGGTTCGAGTCTCGGCGTTTTAAACTGTGAAAATCCCGGTTCACCTCTCCCTGTTTTGAACTGTGAAAATCCCAGCTCTACTCACCCTGTTTCAATATGTGAAAATCCCAGCTCTCCTCTCCCTGTTTTAAACTGTGAAAATCCCAGCTCTCCTCTCACTGTTTTAAACTGTGAAAATCCCGGCTCTCCTCTCACTGTTTTAAACTGTGAAAGTCCCGGTTCTCCTCTCACCGTTTTAAATTGTGAAAATACCGGCTCTCCTCTCACCGTTTTAAATTGTGATATTCCCGGCTTTCCTCTCACTGTTTTAAATTGTGATATTCCCGGCACTCCTCTCACTGTCTTAACTTGTAAAAATCCCAGCTCTCCTCTCAGTGTTTTAAACTGTGAAAATCCCGGTTCTCCCCTCGCCATTTTAAACTGTGAAAATCCAGGCTCTCCTCTCAGTGTTTTTAACTGTGAAAATCCCGGCTCCCCACTCCCTGTTTTAAACAGTGAAAATCCCAGCTCTCCTCTCACTGTTTTAAAATGTGAAAATCCCGGGTGTCTCCTCACCGTTTTGAACTGTGAAAATCCCGGTACTCCTCTCACTGTTTTCAACTGTGAAAATCCCGGTTCTCCTCTGGCCGTTTTATACTGTGAAAATCTGGGTTCTCCTCTCCCTGTTATAAACCGTGAAAATCCCGGCTCTCCTCTCACTGTTTTAAATTGTGAAAATCCCGTCTCTCCTCTCACTGTTTTAAACTGTGAAAATCCCGTCTCACCTCTCAATGTTTTAAACTGTGAAAATCCGGGTTTTCCTCTCCCTGTTTTACATTGTCAAGATCCAAGCCCTGCCTCACACTGTTTTAAACTGTGAAAATCCTAGCTTTGCTGTCGCCTTTTTAAACTGTGAAAATCCCAGTTCCCCTCTCACTGTTTTAAACTGTGAAAATCCCGGCTCTCCTCTCACTGTTTTAAACTGTGAAAATCCCGGTTCAACTCAAACTGATTTAAACTGTGAAGATCCCGGCTCACCTCTCACTGTTGTAAACTGTGAAAATCCCTGTTCTCCTCTCACTGTTTTAAAATGTGAAAATCCCGGGTGTCTTCTCACCGTTTTGAACTGTGAAAATCCCGGTACTCCTCTCACTGTTTTCAACTGTGAAAATCCCGGTTCTCCTCTGGCCGTTTTAAACTGTGAAAATCTGGGTTCTCCTCTCACTGTTATAAACCGTGAAAATCCCGGCTCTCCTCTCACTGTTGTAAACTGTGAAAATGCCGGTTCACCTCTCACTGTTTTAAAATGTGAAAATCCCATGTGTCCTCTCGCCGTTTTAAACTGTGAATATCTCGGTTCACCTCTCACTGTTTTCAACTGTGAAAATCCCGGTTCTCCTCTCACTGTTTTAAACGGTGAAAATCCCGGCTCTCCTCACATTGTTTTCAACTGTGAAAATTCCGGTTCTCCGCTAGCTGTTTTAAACTGTGAAAATCCTGGCTTTCCACTCACTACTTTAAACATTGAAAATCCCAGCTCTCCTCTCACTGTTTTAAACTGTGAAAATTCCGGGTGTCCTCTCACTGTTTTAAACTGTGAAAATCTGGGTTCTCCTGTCACTGTTTTAAACTGTGAAAATCCCGGTTCTCCTCTCGCCGTTTTAAACTCTGAAAATACTGGCTCCCTTCTCACTGTTCTAAACTGTGAAAATCCCGGCTCTCCTCTCACTGTTTTAAACTGTGAAAATCCCGGATTTTCCTCTCACTGTTTTAAACTGTGAAAATCCGGTTTCTCCTCCCACTGTTTTAAACTGTGAAAATCCGGGTCCCCCTCTCACTCTTTTAAACAATGAAAATCCCGGCTCTCCTCTTGATGTTTTAAACTGTGAAAATCACGGATCCCTCTCACTGTTTTAAACAATGAAAATCCCGGCTCTCCTGCTGATGTTTTAAACTATGAAAATCCCTGTTCACCTGTCACTGTTTTAAACTGTGAAATTGCTGGATCCCTCTCAATGTTTTAAACTGAAAATCCGAGTTCACCTCTCACTGTTTTAAACTGTGAAAATCCCGGATTTTCCTCTCACTGTCTTAAACTGTGAAAATCCGGGTTCTCCTCTCACTGTTTTAAACTGTGAAAATCCGGGTTCTCCTCTCACTGTGTTAAACTGTGAAAATCCGGGTTCCCCTCTCACTGTTTTAAACTGTGAAAATCCGGGTTCTCCTCTCACTGTTTTAAACAGTGAAAATCTGGGTTCTCCTCTAACTGTTTAAACTGTGAAAATCTGGGTTCTCCTCTCAGTGTTTTAAACTGTGAAAATCCCGTATCACCTCTCCCTGTTTTGAACTGTAAAAATTCCAGATCTTCTCTCCCTGTTTCAATATGTGAAATCCCAGCTCACCTCTCCCTGTTTTAAACTGTGAAAATCCCAGCTCTCCTCTCATTGTTTTAGACTGTGAAAATCCCGGTCATCCTCTTGCCATTTTAGACTGTGAAAATCCCGGCTCTCCTCTCCCTGTTTTAAACTGTGAAAATCCCAGCACCCCTCTCGCTGTTTTAAACTGTGAAAATCCCAGTTCACCTCTCACCGTTTTAAATTGTGAAAATCCGGGCCCTCCTCTCATCGTTTTAAATTGTGAAATTCCCAGCTCTCCTCTCACCGTCTTAACCTGTGAAAATCCCAGCTCTCCTCTCAGTGTTTTAAACTGTGAAAATCCCGGTTCTCCCCTCGCCATTTTAAACTGTGAAAATCCAGGCTCTCCTCTCAGTGTTTTTAACTGTGGAAATCTCGGCTCTCCTCTCCCTGTTTTAAACCGTGAAAATCCCAGCTCTCCTCTCACTGTTTTAAACTATGAAAATCCCGTCTCACCTCTCACTGTTTTAAACTGTGAAAATCCGGGTTATCCTCTCCCTGTTTTACATTGTCAAGATCCAAGCACCGCCTCTCACTGTTTTAAACTGTGAAAATCCTTGCTCTCCTCTCAATGTTTTAAACTGTAAAAATCGTGGTTACCCTTTCCCTGTATTAAACTTTGAAAATCCCAGCTCTGCTCTCACTGTTTTAAACGGTGAAAATCTCAGCTCTCCTCTCACCGTTTTAAACTGTGAAAATCCCGGCTCTCCTCTCGCCATTTTAAACTGTGAAAATCCTTGCTCTCCTCTCACTATTTTAAACTGTAAAAATCGTGGTTACCCTCTCCCTGTTTTAAACTATGAGAATCCCAGCTCCCTCTCACTGTTCTGAACTGTAAGGATCCCCGCTCACCTCTCACCGTTTTAAACTGTGAAAAATCCCGGCTCTCCTCTCACTGTTTCAAACTGAGAAAATCTTGGCTCTCCACTCGCCATTTTAAACTTTGAAAATCCAAGCTCTCCTCTCAGTGTTTTTAACATTGAAAATCCCGGCTCTCCTCTCCCTGCTTTAAACTGTGAAAATCCCGGCTCTCCTCTCACTGTTTTAAACTCTGAAAATCCTTGCTCTCCTCTCACTATTATAAACTTTGACAGTCCCGGTTCTCCTCTCACCGTTTTAAATTGTGAAAATCCCAGCTTTCCTTTCTCTGTTTTATATTGTGAAGATCCAAGCCCACCATCTCAGTGTTTTAAACTGTGAAAGTCCCGGTTTACCTCTCCCTATTTTAAACTGTGAAAATCCCAGCTCTCCTCTCACTGTTTTAAACTGTGAAAATCCCGGCTCTCCTCTCACTGTTTTAAACTGTGAAAATCCTTGCTCTCCTCTCACTATTATAAACTTTGACAGTCCCGGTTCTCCGCTCACCGTTTTAAATTGTAAAAATCCCAGCTTTCCTTTCTCTGTTTTATATTGTGAAGATCCAAGCCCACCATCTCACTGTTTTAAACTGTGAAAGTCCCGGTTTACCTCTCCCTATTTTAAACTGTGAGAATCCCAGTTTTCCTCTCCCTGTTTTAAACTGTGAAATTCCCAGCTTTCCTCTCACTGTTTTAATCAGTGTAAATCCCGATTCTCCACTCACTTTTTTAAAGTGTGAAAATCCCGGTTATCCTCTCACTATTTTAAACTGTGAATTCCCAGCTCTCCTCTAAGTGTTTTAAACTGTGAAAATCCGGGTTCTCCTCTCGCCATTTCAAACTGTGAAAATCTCGACCTTCCTATCGCTGTTTTAAACAGTGAGTATCCCAGCTCCCTCTCACTGTTCTGTAGTGTAAGAATCCGCGCTCACCTCTCCCTGTTTTAAACTGTGAAAAATCCCATCTTTCCGCTCCCTGTTTTAAACTGTGGAAATCCCAGCTCTCCTCTCACTGTTTCAAACTGAGAAAATCTTGGCTCTCCTCTCGCTGTTTGAAACTGTGAAAATCCCAGCTCTCCTCTAACTGTTTGAAACTGTGCAAATCCGTGGTATCCTCCCCCTGTTTTAAACTGAGCAAATCCCGATTCTCCGCTCACTTTTTTAAAATGTGAAAATCCCGGTTAACCTCTCACTGTTTGAAACTGTGAAAATCCCGGTTCTCCTCTCGTCATTTTAAACTGTGAAAATCCCGGCTCTCCTCTCACTGTTTTAAACTGTGAAAATCCCGGATTTTCCTCTCACTGTTTTAAACTGTGAAAATACGGTTTCTCCTCCCACTGTTTTAAACTGTGAAAATCCGGGTTCCCCTCTCACTCTTTTAAACAATGAAAATCCCGGCTCTCCTCTTGATGTTTTAAACTGTGAAAATCACGGATCCCTCTCACTGTTTTAAACAATGAAAATCCCGGCTCTCCTGCTGATGTTTTAAACTATGAAAATCCCTGTTCACCTGTCACTGTTTTAAACTGTGAAATTGCTGGATCCCTCTCAATGTTTTAAACGGAAAGTCCGAGTTCACCTCTCACTGTTTTAAACTGAAAATCGCTGCTCTCTTATCACTGTTTTAAACGGTGGAAATCCCGGCTCTGCTCTCACTGTTCTAAACTATGAAAATCCCGGCTCTCCTTTCACTGTTTTAAACTGTGAAAATCCCGGATTTTCCTCTCACTGTCTTAAACTGTGAAAATCCGGGTTCTCCTCTCACTGTTTTAAACTGTGAAAATCCGGGTTCTCATCCCACTGTGTTAAACTGTGAAAATCCGGGTTCCCCTCTCACTGTTTTAAACTGTGAAAATCCGGGTTCTCCTCTCACTGTTTTAAACAGTGAAAATCTGGGTTCTCCTCTAACTGTTTAAACTGTGAAAATCCGGGTTCTCCTCTCAGTGTTTTAAACTGTGAAAATCGGGGTTCTCCTCTCACTGTTTTAAACTGTGAAAATCGGGGTTCTCCTCTCACTGTTTTAAACTGTGAAAATCTGGGTTCTCCTCTAACTGTTTAAACTGTGAAAATCTGGGTTCTCCTCTCAGTGTTTTAAACAGTGAAAATCGGGGTTCTCCTCTCACTGTTTTAAACTGTGAAAATCGGGGTTCTCCTCTCAGTGTTTTAAACTGTGAAAATCGGGGTTCTCCTCTCAGTGTTTTAAACTGTGAAAATCGGGGTTCTCCTCTCAGTGTTTTAAACTGTGAAAATCGGGGTTCTCCTCTCAGTGTTTTAAACTGTGAAAATCGGGGTTCTCCTCTCACTGTTTAAACTGTGAAAATCGGGGTTCTCCTCTCACCGTTTCAAACTGTGAAAATCCGGGTTCTCCTCTCAGTGTTTTAAACTGTGAAAATCCCGAATCACCTCTCCCTGTTTTGAACTGTAAAAATTCCAGATCTTCTCTCCCTGTTTCAATATGTGAAATCCCAGCTCACCTCTCCCTGTTTTAAACTGTGAAAATCCCAGCTCTCCCCTCATTGTTTTAGACTGTGAAAATCCCGGCCATCCTCTTGCCATTTTAAACTGTGAAAATCCCGGCTCTCCTCTCACTGTTTTAAACTGTGAAAATCCCAACACCCCTCTCGCTGTTTTAAACTGTGAAAATCCCGGCTCTCGTCTCACTGTTTTAAATTGTGAAAATCCCGGATTTTCCTCTCACAGTTTTAAACTGTGAAAATCCGGTTTCTCCTCCCACTGTTTTAAACTGTGAAAATCCGGGTTCCCCTCTCACTCTTTTAAACAATGAAAATCCCGGCTCTGCTCTTGATGTTTTAAACTGTGAAAATCACGGATCCCTCTCACTGTTTTAAACAATGAAAATCCCGGCTCTCCTGCTGATGTTTTAAACTATGAAAATCCCTGTTCACCTGTCACTGTTTTAAACTGTGAAATTGCTGGATCCCTCTCAATGTTTTAAACTGAAAATCCGAGTTCACCTCTCACTGTTTTAAACTGAAAATCTCTGCTCTCCTATCACTGTTTTAAACGGTGGAAATCCCGGCTCTGCTCTCACTGTTCTAAACTATGAAAATCCCGGCTCCCATCTCACTGTTTTAAACTGTGAAAATCCCGGATTTTCCTCTCACTGTCTTAAACTGTGAAAATCCGGGTTCTCCTCCTAATGTTTTAAACTGTGAAAATCCGGGCTCTCCTCTCATCGTTTTAAATTGTGAAATTCCCGGCTCTTCTCTCACTGTCTTAACCTGTGAAAATCCCCGCTCTCCTCTCAATGCTTTAAACTGTGAAAATCCCGGATCAACTCGCCATTTTAAATTGTGAAAATCCCGCACCTCCTCTCACCGTTTTAAATTGTGAAATTCCCTGCTCTCCTCTCACTGTCTTAACCTGTGAAAATCCCAGCTATCCTCTCAGTGTTTTAAACTGTGAAGATCGCGTCTCACCTCTCACTGTTTTAAACTGTGAAAATCTGGGTTATCCTCTCCCTGTTTTACATTGTCAAGATCCAAGCCCCGCCTCTCACTGTTTTAAACTGTGAAAATCCCAGCTCTCCTCTCCCTGTTTCAATATGTGAAAATCCCGGCTCTCCTCTCCCTGTTTTAAACTGTGTAAGTCCCAACTCTCCTCTCAGTGTTTTAAACTGTGAAAATCCCGGTTCACCTCTCCCTGGTTTTAACTGTGAAAATCCCGTCTCACCTCTCACTGTTTTAAACTGTGAAAATCCGGGTTATCCTCTCCCTGTTTTACATTGTCAAGATCCAAGCCCACCATCTCACTGTTTTAAACTGTGAAAATCCCAGCTCTGCTCTCACTGTTTTAAACTGTGAAAATCCCAGCTCTGCTCTCACTGTTTTAAACTGTGAAAATCCCAGCTCTGCTCTCACTGTTTTAAACTGTGAAAATCCCAGCTCTGCTCTCACTGTTTTAAACTGTGAAAATCCCGGCTCTCCTCTCACTGTTTTAAACTGTGAATATCTCAGCTCGCCTCTCGCTGTTATAAACGGTCAGGATCCCCGCTCTCCTTTCAATGTTTTGAACTGTGAAAATCCCTGCTCTCCTCTCCCTGTTTTAAACTGAAAATCCCAGCTCTTCTCTCACCGTTTTAAAAAGTGAAAGTCCCTGTTCTCCTCTTGCTGTTTTAAAATATGAAAATCCCCGCTCTCCCCTCCCCATTTTAAACAGTGAAAATCTCGGGTCTCCTTTCCCTGTTTTAAGCTGTTTGAATCCCGGTTCTCCTTTCACTGTTTTAAACTGTTAAATCCCGGCTCTCCTCTTGCTGTTTTAAATTGTGAAACTCCCAGCTCCCCTATCACTATCTTAAACTGTGAAAATCCCAGCCCACCTCTCGCTATTTTAAGCTGTGAAAATCCCAGCTCCACTCTCCCTATTTCAAAATGTGAAAATCCCACCTTTCCTCTCGCTGTTTTAAACTATGTAAATCCCGACTCTCTTTTCCCTGTTTTAAACTGAAAATCCCGACTGTTTTCGCTGTTTTAAACTGTGAGAATCCACACTCTCCTATCACTGTTTTAAACTGTGAAAATCCCAGCTTTCCTCTCACCATTTCAAATTGTGAAAACTCGACCTTCCTTTCACTGTTTTAAACAGTGAGAAACCCAGCTCCCTCTCACTGTTCTGAACTGTAACACTCCCCGCTCACCTCTCCCTGTTTTAAACTGTGAAAAATCCCAGCTTTCCGCTCCCTGTTTCAAACTGTGAAAATCTCGGCTCTCCTCTCATTGTTTTAAACAGTGAAAATCCCGGATCTCCTCTCCCTGTTTTACATTGTGAAGATCGAAGCCCCTGCTTTCACTGTTTTAAACTGTGAAAATCCCAGCTCTCCTCTCATTGTTTTAAACAGTGAAAATCCCGGATCTCCTCTCCCTGTTTTACATTGTGAAGATCGAAGCCCCTGCTTTCACTGTTTTAAACTGTGAAAATCCCAGCTCCCGTCTCACTGTTTTAAACTGTGAAAATCCCGGTTCTCCTCTCGCTGTTTTAAACTGTGAAAATCTCAGCTCTCTTCTCACTGTTTTAAACTGTGAAAATCCCAGATCGCCTCTCACTGTTTTAAACTCTGAATATCCCGGTTCTCCTCTGGCCGTTTTAAACTGTGAAAATCCGGGTTCTCCTCTCGTTGTTTTCAACTGTGTAAATCCCAGCCATCCTCTCACTATTTTAAACTGTGAAATTCCCGGCTCTCCTCTTGCCATTTTAGGCTGTGAAAATCCCGGCTCTCATCTCCCTGTTTCAAACTGTGAAAATCCCAGCACCCCTCTCGCTGTTTTAAACTGTGAAAATCCCAGCACCCCTCTCGCTGTTTTAAACTGTGAAAATCCCAGCACCCCTCTCGCTGTTTTAAACTGTGAAAATCCCAGTTCACCTCTCACTGTTTTAAAATGTGAAATTCCCAGCTTTCCTCTCACTGTTTGAAACTGTGAAATTCCCAGCTCTCCTCCCACTGTTTTAAACTGTGAAAATCCCAGTTTTCGTCTCACCGTTTCAAACTGTGAAAAGCTTGATCTTCCTATCGCTGTTTTAAACAGTGAGAATCCCAGCTCCCACTCACTGTTCTGAACTGTAAGAATCCGCGCTCACTTCTCCCTGTTTTAAACTGTGAAAAATCCCAGCTTTCCGCTCCCTGTTTCAAACTGTGAAAATCTCGGCTCTCCTATCGTCGTTTTAAACTGTGAAAACCCCAGCTCTCCTCTCACTGTTTGAAACTGTAAAAATCCCAGCTCTCCTATCTCTGTTTTAAATTGTGAAAATCCCAGCTCTCCTCTCACTGTTTTAAACTGTGAAATTCCCGGCTCTTTTCTTGCCATTTTAGGCTGTGAAAATCCCAGCTCTCCTCTCCCTGTTTTGAACTGTGAGAATCCCAGTTCTCCTCTCACTGTTTTAAACTGTGAAATTCCTGGCTCTCCGCTCCCTGTTTTACATTGTGAAGATCCAAGCCCCTCCTTTCACTGTTTTAAACATTGGAAATCCCAGCTCTCCTCTCGCTGTTTTAAACTGTGAAAATCCTACAACTCCTCTCACTGTTTTAATCTGTGAAAATCCCGGTTCTCCTGTTGCCGTTTTAAACTGTGAAAATCCCAGTTCTCCTCTGACTGTTTGAAACTGTGAAAATCCCTCATCTCCTCTCACTGTTTTAAACTGTGAAAATCCCAGCTCTCCTCTCACTGTTTTAAAATGTGAAAATCCCAGCTGTCCTCTCACTGTTTTAAACTGTGTAAATCCCGGCTCTCTTCTCATTGTTTTAACCTGTGAAAATCCCGGTTCTTCTCTCCCTGTTTTAAACTGTGAAAATCCCGCTTCTTCTCTCACTGTTTTAAACTTTGTAAAACCCGGTTCTCCACTCACTTTTTTAAAATGTGAAAATCCCGGTTCTCCTCACACTGTTTTGAACTGTGAAAATCCCAGCTCTCCTCTCACTGTTTTAAACTCTGAAAATCCCGATTCACCTCTCGCCACTTTAAACTGTGAAAATCCCGGCCCAACCTCTCACTGTTTTAAACTGTGAAAATCCCAGTTCACCTCTCCCTGTTTTGAACTGTGAGAATCCCAGCTCTCCTCTCACTGTTTTAATCTGTGAAAATCCCAGCTTTCCTCTCACCATTTCAAACTGTGAAAATCTCGACCTTCCTATCGCTATTTTAAACAGTGAGAATTTCAGCTCCCTCTCACTGTTCTGAACTGTAAGAATCCCCGCTCACCTCTCCCTGTTTTAAACTGTGAAAATCCCGGCTCTCCTCTCACTGTTTCAAACTGTGAAAATCTCGGCTCTCCTCTCGCTGTTTGAAACTGTGAAAATCCCAGATCTCCTCTCATTGTTTTAATCTGTGAAAATCCCGGCTGTCCACTCCCTGTTTTACATTGTGAAGATCCAAGCCTCTCCTTTCACTGTTTTAAACTTTGAAAATCCCAGCTCCCCTCTCACTGTTTTAAACTGGGAAAATCCCGGTTCACCTCTCGTTTTAAACTGTGAAAATCCCGCTTCTGCTCTCGCCGTTTTAAACTGTGAAAATCCCAGCACTCCTCTCAGTTTTAAACTGTGAAAATCCGGGTTATCCTCTCCCTGTTTTTCATTGTCAAGTTCCAAGCCCCACCTCTCACTGTTTTAAACTGTGAAAAACCCAGCTTTGCTCTCACTGTTTTAAACTGTGAAAAACCCAGCTTTGCTCTCACTGTTTTAAACTGTGAAAATCCCGGCTCTCCTCACACTGTTTTAAACAGTAAAAATCGTGGTTATCCTCTCCCTGTTTTAAACTGTGACAATCCCAGCTCTCCTCTCACTGTTTTAAACTGTGAAAAGCCCAGTTGCCTCTCACCGTTTCAAACTGTGAAAATCTCAACCTTCCTATCGCTGTTTTAAACAGTGAGAATCCCAGCTCCCTCTCACTGTTCTGAACTGTAAGAATCCGCGCTCACCTCTCCCTGTTTTAAACTGTGAAAATCCCTACTTTCCGCTCCCTGTTTTTAAACTGTGAAAATCCCGGCTCTCCTCTCACTGTTTCAAACTGTGAATATCTCAGCTCGCCTCTCGCTGTTACAAACGGTCAGAAACCCCGCTCTCCTTTCAATGTTTTGAACTGTGAGAATGCCTGCTCTCCTCTCCCTGTTTTAAACTGAAAATCCCAGCTCTCCACTCACTGTGTTAAAAAGTGAAAGTCCCTGTTCTCCTCTTGCTGTTTTAAAATGTGAAAATCCCCGCTCTCCCCTCCCCGTTTTAAACAGTGAAAATCTCGGGTCTCCTTTCCCTGTTTTAAGCTGTTTGAATCCCGGCTCTCCTTTCACCGTTTTAAACTGTTAAATCCCGGCTCTCCTCTTGCTGTTTTAAATTGTGAAACTCCCAGCTCCCCTATCACTATCTTAAACTGTGAAAATCCCAGCCCACCTCTCGCTATTTTAAGCTGTGAAAATCCCAGCTCCACTCTCCTATTTCAAAATGTGAAAATCCCCACTCTCCTATCGCTGTTTTAAACTGTGAAAATCCCAGCTTTCCTCTCACCAGTTCAAACTGTGAAAATCTCAACCTTCCTATCGCTGTTTTAAACAGTGAGAATCCCAGCACCCTCTCACTGTTCTGAACTGCAAGAATCCCCGTTCACCGCTCCCTGTTTTAAACTGTGAAAATCCCAGCTTTCTGCTCCCTGTTTTAAACTGTGAAAATCTCGGCTCTCCTCTCTCTGTTTGAAACTGTGAAAATCCGGGTTCTCCTCTCGCTGTTTTAAACTGGGAAAATCCCAGCTCCCCTCTCGCTGTTTTAAACTGTGAAAATCCCGCTTCTCTTCTCGCCGTTTTAAACTGTGAAAATCCCAGCACTCCTCTCACTGTTTTAAACATTGGAAATCCAGGTCATCCTCTCCCTGTTTTACATTGTGAAGATCCAATCCCCTCCTCTCACTGTTTTAAACTGTGAAAATCCCAGCTTTCTGCTCCCTGTTTTTAAACTGTGAAAATCCCATCCATCCTCTCACTTTTTCAAACTGTGAAAATCCCAGCTCTCCTCTCACTGTTTTAAAATGTGAAAATCCCAGCTGTCCTCTCACTGTTTTAAACTGTGTAAATCCCGGCTCTCTTCTCATTGTTTTAACCTGTGAAAATCCCGGTTCTTCTCTCCCTGTTTTAAACTGTGAAAATCCCGCTTCTTCTCTCACTGTTTTAAACTTTGTAAAACCCGGTTCTCCACTCACTTTTTTAAAATGTGAAAATCCCGGTTCTCCTCACACTGTTTTGAACTGTGAAAATCCCAGCTCTCCTCTCACTGTTTTAAACTCTGAAAATCCCGATTCACCTCTCGCCACTTTAAACTGTGAAAATCCCGGCCCAACCTCTCACTGTTTTAAACTGTGAAAATCCCAGTTCACCTCTCCCTGTTTTGAACTGTGAGAATCCCAGCTCTCCTCTCACTGTTTTAATCTGTGAAAATCCCAGCTCTCCTCTCACCATTTCAAACTATGAAAATCTCGACCTTCCTATCGCTATTTTAAACAGTGAGAATTTCAGCTCCCTCTCACTGTTCTGAACTGTAAGAATCCCCGCTCACCTCTCCCTGTTTTAAACTGTGAAAATCCCGGCTCTCCTCTCACTGTTTCAAACTGTGAAAATCTCGGCTCTCCTCTCGCTGTTTGAAACTGTGAAAATCCCAGATCTCCTCTCACTGTTTTAATCTGTGAAAATCCCGGCTGTCCACTCCCTGTTTTACATTGTGAAGATCCAAGCCTCTCCTTTCACTGTTTTAAACTTTGAAAATCCCAGCTCCCCTCTCACTGTTTTAAACTGGGAAAATCCCGGTTCACCTCTCGTTTTAAACTGTGAAAATCCCGCTTCTGCTCTCGCCGTTTTAAACTGTGAAAATCCCAGCACTCCTCTCAGTTTTAAACTGTGAAAATCCGGGTTATCCTCTCCCTGTTTTTCATTGTCAAGTTCCAAGCCCCACCTCTCACTGTTTTAAACTGTGAAAATCCCGGCTCTCCTCACACTGTTTTAAACAGTAAAAATCGTGGTTATCCTCTCCCTGTTTTAAACTGTGACAATCCCAGCTCTCCTCTCACTGTTTTAAACTGTGAAAAGCCCAGTTTCCTCTCACCGTTTCAAACTGTGAAAATCTCAACCTTCCTATCGCTGTTTTAAACAGTGAGAATCCCAGCTCCCTCTCACTGTTCTGAACTGTAAGAATCCGCGCTCACCTCTCCCTGTTTTAAACTGTGAAAATCCCTACTTTCCGCTCCCTGTTTTTAAACTGTGAAAATCCCGACTCTCCTCTCACTGTTTCAAACTGTGAATATCTCAGCTCGCCTCTCGCTGTTACAAACGGTCAGAAACCCCGCTCTCCTTTCAATGTTTTGAACTGTGAGAATGCCTGCTCTCCTCTCCCTGTTTTAAACTGAAAATCCCAGCTCTCCACTCACTGTGTTAAAAAGTGAAAGTCCCTGTTCTCCTCTTGCTGTTTTAAAATGTGAAAATCCCCGCTCTCCCCTCCCCGTTTTAAATAGTGAAAATCTCGGGTCTCCTTTCCCTGTTTTAAGCTGTTTGAATCCCGGCTCTCCTTTCACCGTTTTAAACTGTTAAATCCCGGCTCTCCTCTTGCTGTTTTAAATTGTGAAACTCCCAGCTCCCCTATCACTATCTTAAACTGTGAAAATCCCAGCCCACCTCTCGCTATTTTAAGCTGTGAAAATCCCAGCTCCACTCTCCTATTTCAAAATGTGAAAATCCCCACTCTCCTATCGCTGTTTTAAACTGTGAAAATCCCAGCTTTCCTCTCACCAGTTCAAACTGTGAAAATCTCGACCTTCCTATTGCTGTTTTAAACAGTGAGAATCCCAGCACCCTCTCACTGTTCTGAACTGCAAGAATCCCCGTTCACCGCTCCCTGTTTTAAACTGTGAAAATCCCAGCTTTCTGCTCCCTGTTTTAAACTGTGAAAATCTCGGCTCTCCTCTCTCTGTTTGAAACTGTGAAAATCCGGGTTCTCCTCTCGCTGTTTTAAACTGGGAAAATCCCAGCTCCCCTCTCGCTGTTTTAAACTGTGAAAATCCCGCTTCTCTTCTCGCCGTTTTAAACTGTGAAAATCCCAGCACTCCTCTCACTGTTTTAAACAGTGAAAATCCAGGTCATCCTCTCCCTGTTTTACATTGTGAAGATCCAATCCCCTCCTCTCACTGTTTTAAACTGTGAAAATCCCAGCTTTCTGCTCCCTGTTTTTAAACTGTGAAAATCCCATCCATCCTCTCACTTTTTCAAACTGTGAATATCTCAGCTTTCCTCTCACTGTTTTAAACTGAAAATCCCAGCTCTCCTCTCACCGTGTTAAAAAGTGAAAGTCCCTGTCCTCCTCTCGCTGTTTTAAAATGTGAAAATCCCCGCTCTCCCCTCGCCGTTTTAAACAGTGAAAATCTCGGCTCTCCTTTCCCTGTTTTAAGCTGTTTGAATCCCGGCTCTCCTCTTGCTGTTTTAAATTGTGAAACTCCCAGCTCTCCTATCACTATCTTAAACTGTGAAAATTCCAGCCCACCTCTCGCTATTTTAAGCTGTGAAAATCCCAGCTCCACTCTCCCTATTTCAAAATGTGAAAATCCCACCTCTCCTGGCGCTGTTTTAAACAATGTAAATCCCGAATCTCTTTTCCCTGTTTTAAACTGTGAAAATCCCGACCGTTCTCGTTGTTTTAAACTGTGAAAATCCCAGCTCTCTTCTCGCCGTTTTAAATTGTAAAATTCCGACTCTCTGTTCCTAGTTTAAAACTGTGAAAATCTTGACTCCCCTCTTGCTGTTTTAAACTGTAAAAATCTCGGCTCTCCTCTTGCTGTTTTTAACTGTGAAAATCCTGGCTCTCCTCTCACTATTTTAAACCATAAAATCCTGTCTCTCCTCTCATTGTTTTTGCTGTGAAAATCCCGGTACTTCTCTCACAGTTTAAAACTGTGCCACAGTGCCACAGAGGTCAATGCTGGGGCTGCAACTATCTACAATCTATAATAATGATTTGGATGAAGGGACTGTATTTCACTATATCGCTGCCAAATTTTCTGATGATGCAATGATAGGCAGGAAAACAAGTTTTGAGAAGGACGCAAAGAATCAGCAAAGTGATATAGATAGGTTAAGTGAGTGGGCAAAAATTTGGCAAATGGGATATAATGTGAAAAAATGTGATTTGAAGAATCGAAAAGCAGAACATTATAAACGTAGAGAGAGAATGCTGCAGTATAGAGGGACCTGGATGTCCTCATACGTGAATCACAAAAATTTAAAATGCAGGTACTGCAAGTAATTAGGAAGGCAAATGGATTTTTGCCCCTTTTTTGCAAGGGGATGGAGTATAAAAGTGGACAAGTCTTGTTACAACTGTACACGGCATTGGTTAGACAACACTTTGAGTACTGTCTCTTTATTTATATATTTGCATTGGAAGCAGCCCAAGGAAGATTTAGTAAGTTGATTTCTGGGATGAAGGGGTTGTCTTACAAGGGCCAATACTCATTGGAGTTTAGAAGAATTAAAGATGACCTCATTGAAACATATAAGATCCTGAGAGAACTTGACAGGGTAGATGCTGAGAGGAATTTTCCCCTTGTGGGGAAATCGACAACGAGGGGGCACAGTTTCAAAATAAATGGTTTCCTACTTAAGGCAGAGATCAGGAATTCTTCTCTCAGAGGGTCATTAATCTTTGGAATTCTCTACCCCAGAGAACAATGGAGGCTGAATTATTGTATATATTCAAGGTTGAGTTAGATAGAATTTTGATCTTCAAGAGAGTCAAGCATTATAGGGGTAGGCAGGTGTTGAGACCAGGATCAGATCAGACATGATCTTATTGAATGGCAGATCAGCCTCGAGGGGACCAAGTGGCCTATTTCCGCTCTTATTTCTTTTGTTCTTATGCTCTTATAACCCTACACATCCCACAGAAGAACTTTTGGGTAACAGCCAAAGGCCTGGTGGCAGTCTTCCCAACAATCGTCCCCGTTGATGTGGTTGCTGGAACTTCGAGAATTAATTTACAGTTCAGCTTTTTTGACCCCAGGGGTTCCCTTTAATTAGAAATCCTTCCTTTGACAGATTGAGCATCATCCTGCCCACCTTTTTTGGTTGCAAAACCTGGAAGCGAGATGCTAATGTTGGGCTGAGTTAAAGAGCCACAGCAAAGTCCGTTTCAATTACAAACAGGCTTCCCACCTGCTGCCAGTCTCCCTGCTTTATTTGGATCTGTTTAGGTCAAATTCAGCCCAAAGAGTGTATACAACTGAGAATAGGATTATCCCCTTGTTTAGCATGTTACTTATGTGAAGCTTCTCCACCTTAAAAACTTAGTTTGGTCTATGCAAACCATGGTCCTGTAGTAAATTAATGGATAGTTAGTGCACTTACTTCGGCATTCCGCCCAATACCCAAAGTTTCTCCTTCATTTGTTAGAATAGGGGAATTCTGTATTCACTCACTCAGCTATCTCTGCCCAAACAGGTTTAACATTTCTTGGAAGAAGAGTCCATCTGCATTTGCTTCAGCTCTTGTAGCAGGTCCACCAGGAGTTTCTCATAGAACCATAGAATGGTTACAGCATAGAAGTAGGCCAGTTGGCCCATTAAGTCCATGCCAGCTCTCTGCAACTGCAGTTTAATTAATTCCTTATCTTGTCCTTTTTCCTGTAGCCCAACAATGTTTTCCTCTTCAGGTGCTAATCCAATTCTCTTTTGAAAGCTACGATTGAGTATGTCTCCACCACCCTCTCAGCCAGTGCATTCCGGATTGTAACCACTCACTGTGTAAAAAGATTTTCCTCATGTCACCTTTGATTCTTTTGCTATCACCTTAAATCTGTGTCCTCTGGTTCTTGGCCCTTCCACCAATGGGAATAATTTCTCTCTATCTACTCTGCCTGTACCAGTTATGATTTTGAGTACTTCTATCAAATTTCCTCTCAATCTTCTCTAAGGAATATAACTCCAGCTTCTCTGATCTGTACTATGAGGGTATTCAGCATAACAAGAATTAATGTGGGACTGGAGTACAATACTGCCCACAGTGTGACATAGAGACACATGACAGGAGACAGATTCATATGGAGATAGTCAAGAAGAAGCCAGCATGAAGTTAGCTCCTAGTTTGTGCAATACTTTCTATATATGTAAATAGTTATGAGTTACCAATAAACACTACTGTTCAACCTTAAAAGCCTCTGAACCTCTTAGGGAGACTTATTGAGCAAACCCTTACAACACAGTGGCAACTCATGAACATACCAGAAACGAAGAAGCTGATGAAGAACCCCAGTGTTGAAAAGCTAAAGAAACAGCATCCTGACATGACCAAAGTGCACCTGAACCGGAGATACAACTGGAGATTGCCTAAAAAGAAGCTCCATTGCAGGCATAGAGGCTGAAGGGCAGAACAAAAATCCACAGTGAAGCTGAAGGACTCCACCAGAGCACATGGAGGCCCATTGTGAATTCCCATCAATTGCAAAGTTAAAGGACCTAGCAAGGATGAGCAAAAATTCAGTCCTAAGGCTGAACTAGCCTTTAAAATTCTTCAGGCCATTTATCAGTCAGAGCATTCTGTTTCATTAATCACTGCAGCCAGCCAGGGTTCCGAGTCGGTGCCATACCACATGGTGGCTGAGCTCTGTTGAAAAAAACAATTTTAAAGACTCAGCCAAGGCTGGCCCTAACATACTCCAACAACATTCTAAAGGGCCCAAATCTTTGATCAAAAAATTCACTCCAAGAAATTGATCC
Source organism: Carcharodon carcharias (assembly GCF_017639515.1). Classification (NCBI taxonomy): domain Eukaryota; kingdom Metazoa; phylum Chordata; class Chondrichthyes; order Lamniformes; family Lamnidae; genus Carcharodon; species Carcharodon carcharias. The sequence continues at coordinate 105,261,469 of NC_054478.1, read as the reverse complement.
CTTTGAGGCCAGGTCCCAGATTGCCATGGGAGCCTGCCAAAACCTGACAAACGCAGGAAGAAGCATTGAGAACACGGTTACTGCAGCACCAACTTAAAAAGTGAAACAGCATTTAGAGCTGTACTCCCCTGAGCTGAAAAGCAAAATAGATAATAAATTAACTCTACCAGATGAATTTGGGCTGTACAAAGGCCAGATCCGGTGCAGAATTGGGGCTTTGGTGTAAAATGTTTTCAAGATGGTTTGTTCCCCTTGGCTGTGGAAGTTAGGACACAGGGTACAGTCTTAGGATAAAGGGTCAATCATTTAGGACTAAGATAAGGAGAAATTTCATCACTCAAAGGGTTGTGAAGCTTTGGAATTCTCTACCCCACATGGTGTGGATGCTCCAAGGTTAAGAATATTTAACACTGCTTTTTGATCTCTCAGGGAATCGAGGCAAAAGGGAAGCAGGTAGGAAAGTGGAGTTGAGACAGAGCATCAGCTATGACCATACTGAATGGTGCAGCAGGCTTGAAAGGCAGTATGGTGTGCTTCTACTCCTAATATTTTAGGTTCGTGTGCCTATCAGCCAATATCCCAGACTCCTCCATCTGGAAGTCCTCAACTTTGACTCCGAATCCCATTAAATCTCCTGACTGCCACTAACTGAGCTGGCCGAATCCTGAAGGACATATCTGCCAGACTGGGCCTGCAGCAGGTGGTGAGAGAACCAGCATAAAAAGAACAATTCTAATTACCTCATCCTCCCCAATCTTCATGTCACAGAAGTATCTGTCTATTACAGTACAGGTAGGAGTGATACATACATAGTTCATGGCGGAGCCTTCCCACTAAGGACATCCTGGTGTGGAACTAAATGCTAAGTGGGATAGGTTCAGAACAGATCCAGTAGCTCAAAACTAGGGGCAATGAGGGCCATAAGTAGCAGCAGGATTGTATACCACACAATCTGTAACCTCGAGGCTTGGTATATCCCTCAGTCCCCAACTAACACAAGCCAGGGTCCAACTCTGATTCAATGCAGTGGGCAGGAGATCAGGCCAGGAGCAGCAGCAGGCATACCTAAAAATGAGGTGCCTACCTGGTGGGGCTACAGCATAGAACTACATGCATGCTAAGCAGTAGAAGCAGTAAGCTGTAGAAAGAGCCAAGACATTCCACAATCAACTGACCAGTTCTGCAGTCTAGCCACATCATGAATGGTGGTGAACAATTAAACAACTTATGGGAGGAGGAGGTTCCATGAATATCCCCATCGTCAATGATGGAGGAGCCCAGCACATAAGTGTAAAAAAACAGGCTGAAGCATTTGCAACCATCTTCTGCCAGCCTTCCAGTGTCCTCCTGAGTTACCACACCCACACACACACACCGCACCGCCCCCCACCCCCATCACAAATGCCATTCTTCAGGCAATTCAATTCAATCCACATGATATCAAGAGAGGGCTGAGCACACTGGATCAGCAAAGTCTACGGACCCTTACAAAATTCCAGTTCCAGAACTGAAGGCTTGTGCTCCACCACCTAGCCAAGCTGTTCCAGCACAGTTACAACACTAGCATCTACCCATCAATGTGGAAAATTGTCGAGGTATGTCCTATGCACAAAAAGTAGGACACATGCAATCAGGCCAATTACCGCCCCATCAGTCTGCTCTCAGTCATCTGCATAGTGATGGAAGGTGTAACCGACAGTGCTATCAAGCATCACTTAACTCACAAATAACCTGCTTACAAATGCTCAGTTTAGGTTCTGCCAGGACCACTCAGCTCCAGGCCCCATTACAGCCTTGGTCCAAAATGGATAAAAGAGCTGATTTCCAGAATGAGGTGAGAGTAATTGCCCATAACATCAGGCAGCATCAGGCTGAATGTGGCATCAAGGAGCCTAGGAAAATTGAAGTCAGTGGGAATCAGTGGGAAAACTTTTCACTGGCTGGAGTCATACTAGCATAAAGGAAGATGGTTGTGGTTATTGGAGGCCAATTATTTCAGCCCCAGAACATCACTGCATAAGTTCCTTCAGGGTTGTATGCTACACCAAACCATCTTCACCTTCCCCCCATCATAAGGTCAGAAGTAGGGATTTTTGCTGATAATTGCATAGAGTTCAAGTTCACCACTCCTCAGGTACTGAAGCATTCTGTGCTCACTTGCAGAAAGGCATGGACAACATTGAGGCTTGAGCGGATGGCAAGTAACATTTGCACCACAAGTGCCAGGCAATGACCATCTCCAAAAAATGAGCATCTAACCGCCTTCCCTTGACATTCAATGGCATTCCCATCGCTAGATCCCCCATCATCAACATCTTGGGGGTTACCATTGACCAGAAACAATTGGACCAGCCATGTAAATACTGTGACTACAAGAGCAGGTCAGAGGCTGTGAATTCTGCAGCAAGTAACTCACCTCCTGACTCGCCAAAATCTGTCCACTATCTATGCGGCACAAGTCAGGAGTGTGGTGGAATACTCTCCACTTGTCTGGATGAGCGCAACTCCAGCAACACTTAAGAAGCTCAATAGCACCCAGCAGAAAGCTGCCCGCTTGATTAGCCTTAAACAAGCAATTCTGAGTTGCAGAAAGAATGAAAGGGGTTGTGAGATCCCCTTCCTCCGAGATTGTGCCACACACCAGCACCAAGACCCAGGAAGCACCTGGCCCTGCCCTTGCTCTAGTCTCTCAGTCTCAGGATTATTTTTCTTCTTTTCAAGACCATTTAAAAATGGCCACATTGCAGGTTGGGCTGTCTGAGCTGCTGGCCCGTCTCACTGGCTGCCAACAGCTGTGTGTGGAGCAGGGGGCAGGGGTGTGGGGGCAGGGTTGGAATAGAGCTGATTATAGCATGTGTAAGTGGTGGAAGAGGGGCTGACTGTAGTGTGTATGGGGTGGGGGAGAGGGGCTGATTACAGTATGTTGGGCAGTAGGGGGGCTGATTAGTGTGTGTTCACAGTTTAGCGGGCTGATTGCAGTGTGTGTGCAAAGGGGAGAAGGGCAGATTGTGTGTGGATGTGTGTGTCTGTGTGTATGTATTTGTGTGGTAGGGATAGAGAGGCTTCACTAAACCTTCTGTCACTAGGGAATATGGAGAGCTTGGCTGTAACTTCAGTGACCAGTAATTATTGTACAATATATTCTATGCCTGTTCAGAAGCTCTCCACATTCCTCATAAAGCTCAGCTTCAGGTTGGGGGGAGCATGGCTCCATGTTGTTTACCTTGTGAATTAAATCCATTTTATTTTAAAGCTGCATTACGTGTAGTAAAATCCACAGTGAAACTGCAGCCTCTGGGACTGTATCATTTTGTCATTGAAAATCCATAGTAGAAAATTAAAAGTTTATTTGACTCATCTCACATTAAAATCAATTATATCAATATGGCCTTCAGAGAAACTTGGTGTGTTGTTGTTATGGATCAGTAATGCTGAATGCAAATCTGAACATCAATAGTATCCGCTGCTTCCTGGCCAAGATTCATGAACTGGAGCGGCTCAGATGAAGCAAAAGGACTGGTGAGCACATAAAATAAACTTTTTACAAAGTACTTAAAAAACACAAATTTTTATATTTATATGATCTCTTCTTATATGTTGATCTATAATACGCAACCTTTAGGATTATATACTGAATTTTACTATGCTGCTTTATTGCTGATTTGTTTTTGTTTGGAATCTGGAGTTACATCCACCAGACCATCAGCAAGTACGCAATTGGGCTTCTTAATATGTGCTTCCACTGATGTGACTTGTCTGGAGGGGCTCTGCTATGCACACCCCTGAGGGTGTCATGAATAGTAATAGTCTGCTGTGCACTATACAACCTGGAGCTGCAACGTGGACAGATATTGCAGGGGAAAGAGTGCAAGGTATATCATCCCTCCTCAGATGATGAAGATTTGTTGGAGTATGAGCAGGAGGCCATAAATCCAAATGAGCCTTTCATGGATGCCAGGGCCATGGAGAGATTTGCAAGGGACACTAGGGACAACCTCATCTACACAAGCTTTACACAACAATATAGCATCTGCATGACCATCGCTTCATTGCCAGACCTCCATTGCCTTCCTGGGGTGCAGGCCTAGACCTGCCATCCTCCCTTGCCAAGTAAATTATAAACCTGCGTCCTCTACCACCTAGAATAGAATGGGGAGCAGACCTTTGTCACACACACTCGCTAGTGAGTGCTGATATGAAGGACAACTTAGGAGTACATGAACATCCATGTAACAGCCTTGTCCAATTATTCTGATCCAACACCATCCCTCAAGAGCTTTGAATGAAACTGCACTTGTCTCATTTATACCTGCTGAGAGTGAAGTGGCCCAATATCCTCTAGGATGCTTAGATGGGGGGGGGTTGGGGCGGGGGGGGTGCAGCTGTACCTGTTTTTAAGCCATGTTCCACAGAATGATCATCACAGAAGTAACAATTCACATGAACACCGAATAAAGAATACACGAAAGCACAACCCATCTCACTCAGGAATAACGCCTGTGTCCCTATCTCTTCTCTAGACATCATATTGTGAGAAACAAGAGGGGGCAGGGGGGCCATGACTACTACATCTGATACAATGACAGGCCCCAACAAGTCTCAATAATTATGAACGATTACAGAAAACAAATTATCTTGTGTGTATTTCAACAAGTGAAACAGACATGGAAAAATTACTGTGTATCTTAGTGCTCATTTTTTTTAAAAATTCTTTTTCTACCACTATTTTTAGGTGCAACCCCGACATCACCAGCTGAGGTGGAGGCAGTCTGCTCAGTGTCATGCCCCATTGCCATGGATGACTGTGGCGGTCCTTCTCTGAAGGTATGAGGCCTGAGGGCTTCAGCCTACTCAGGGTCTCCTGCACTGGTGCAGGGGTATCCCTCCTTGGTGCTGCCTGCTGAAGCGTTTGGGGTCAGTAATGGAGGGGATGAGGAGATGTCACTAACCCTGGTGATGGCTTGAGCCTAAGGCCCTGGGGCAGCTGGCACATGCTCCTCTTTTATCTGTTGTGCAAAGGCTCCTGTCTCCCTGAGAGAAGAGGTTCCTGGAGGGAGGTCAAGGGACTTTGTCCCTCTCTTGCCTAGCCACTGCTGCACTGAGCCCAGACTAGAGCAATGGAATCCAGGTCAGACCATATATTGATTGAATGCTCGACCTGGTTCTTCATAATAGTCGCCACCCTCCCCATGGATGAAGCCATGCACTCAAATGCCTGAAGCATGGCAGATCTCATGATGTATGGGCTCCTCCATACCCTACGCAAAGCTGTGCATGATTCCTGGCATCTCACTATATTTTCACCTATCCTCTCCTGCATGTCCAGCAGGCTTCTTGTTGCTGTGACCAGAGGCCTGTTAACAGCATGGGCCCCAGCGGGATCCTGAGCAGACCTCCGATCATCTGGAGACCCAGCTGTCACATCCCCCCTTAGCCACTGGGACATGTCTGTGGTGTGCTCACCAGATTGTGATGCCGAATCGATATGTGACCCCTCCACAGACCTTGTGGGTGTAACTGTGCTGGTGGAAGTTGATTGTGAGGCAGATGACAGTGCATACTCTGGGCACTGGCTTCTTCCCTCCCAGAGGTGGTATCTTCAGGCTGCTGACTTGCCATCTGATCCTTGGATGGTAATGATCTATAGTGGAGAACAAAAAGAATCACATTAAGAATCATCACAATTTGAGCGCTTCACATCTCATCACATAAATCCTGTGTACCCATATGCCACCACCAAGATGGTTGCCTCTTCCTCCCTACACCTGGCCGGTCCAGTCTTGCTGTCTGTCCCCGATCATGCTCCCTCCTTGACAGTGATCTTGATGGCTGCCTCCTTATCTGCTGTGAGGAGCCTTAAGTCAGGAATTCCTCCTCCTGTACGTCTCTTCTCCCTGACACTGTGGGTCTGCTGGTCCTGCATCACAAAGTGCAGAGTTAGTAGCATGTCAAATAACACCTAACTCCCTTGTCTGCACGCATCCCCATCACACATGCGTCCTGTCATTCAAATGTTGCATCTAAGCACGCACACAAGCCAAACTTCTACATGCTTTGGCATCAATTGCCATGTGATACTAAGACTGATTACACATTCACTTTTCTGGCATTGCTGCCCACTCACACATATACATTATTAATGATCACATGGGAGAGTCCTGTTGAAGATACGACACTGGTACTTACCCTTGCGTATTGGAGCAGGTCATTGACCCCTGCTCTGAACCCAAATTTTGCACATGACCCCACGGTTGGTCACCTCGTCTGCCACCTCTGCCCAGGCTGCCTGGGTCTGTTGGGAAGACTTTCTTTTTCCTCTTCAGGAAATAGCACCTTCCGCCTTTCTCTAACGGCCAGGAGGAGATTATAAAGGGAGGCATCACTGAACTGTGGAGCTGGCCTGCTTTGGTGGTCAGACATTTCTTCATAGAGCATGGTACTCTCAATCAGCGGAGCATCCTGGCAGTGATGCACAGCCTCCCTGTTTGAATGGGAGGCTCTTTAATAGGCCAAACATAGATGCAGCACTGTCAGTTGATGGAGGGTTTCACCAATAAAAAGCTTCCCCTGTCACTAAATTGTACTTAGGATTTTAATTATAAGCGTGTGGGATAGGGCTAACTGAGAGAAAGTGGAAATGGCGCACGGTTCTGGATACGATGTCGGCAATAACATGTTGTTGACAAAATCCCGGCCATAGTTTGGGTGCACTGCCTTAAACATTCACTCCCTCCACCAATGATGCACTGTGTCTGCAGTGTGTACCATCTCCAAGGTGCACTAGAGAAACTCGCTAATGCTCCTACAACAGCACCTTCCAAACCCAGGAACTCTACCACCAAGAAGAACAACGACAGCAGACACATGGGAACACCGCCACCTGCATGTACGTCTCCAAGTTCCACACTATCCTAACTTGGAAATATTTATCTATTCCTTCATTATTACTGGGTCAACATCCTGGAAATCCCTCCCTAACAACACTGTGGATGTACCTAGACCACACGTTTGCAGTGGTTCAAGAAGGCAGCTCACCAGCAGCTTCTCAATGGAAATTCGGAATGGACAATAAATGTTGGTGTTGCCAACAATGTCCACATCCCATGAACAAATATAAAAAAATGTCCACTATACTTAATGATATTATAATTATTTGCATACACTGTAAGCTATTTTATATTCAAGACCTATTTTTTAAAATCCATGTGCTCTGCATGGAGGGGATAATTTTGTTTGTGATGGTTAAAAAATTACATCAACATGCATTTTTATTCACAATATAATTCCCTGATCCATGAAAGTACAAAGCTGGCATAAATATTGTAACCCTCATGCATTTTTTAAAAATTTGAATTCATTTCAACATTGTCTCAGAAAGTTTTATAACTTCTATAGTTCAATCTGTCTGTTCCACTATTTTTATGTTTAACTAGGAAGGTCTTTCTGTGAAACCAGGATAAAACTATTATAATATTTTCTTACTGTTTTTATGAAGTTTTATTGGTTTATTCTTATCGTACATGACAAACTTGTTTCCTGAAACAAACTCTTGATTTGATGTGGTTTTCCAAGTACCCAGGAACTATGCTTCAATTTGCAAATGAATGGTTTCAGCAGAATCTAAATCTCTCAGTGCGTTAACCATTCCTCTCAGATGCCAGAAACAGTTTCCTCTCAGGGATTTTACTTCCTTTCTGGAAATGATTTTAGTCTACAACCATTTTGGAACTTTCTACTTCAGGCGGAGTTTCCATCTGCTGTTTGGACAGCCATCTGACTGGTTCCAGAGCACTTCTTCTCATCGCAGGTAATTCCATCCAAGTTTCATTCTTGCCTTTTGTTTACTTGTTAATTACTCAGTTTAAGTCTGTGGGGGACAGAAAGCTTGTGTCCACTATTATATTAATTAAGGGCCTTAGTGCAGACTGACGTGGCATGAAAGGCTGTGATAAAGTGGAGCTCTATGTGTGCAGCATAAATGGTTGTAGCTAACTTTTAACTCCATGCTGCATGCAGGGTTTATGCTTCAAGTGCAGAAAAAAAATGCAAATGAGTGACATATGGCTTTAAAAGCATACGTAGAGGAACAGTTCTGCTGTTTTTGTGAGTTCAGGGGCCCAGTTTCACTTTTAACTGACTTCAGGATTTATAGAGGCCAGAAGGCAAAACAGAAATTATAACTGCCCTTTGTTGAAATCAGAGTCACAGAACTCATGAGTAACTCTTGAATCTGACTATTTGCAGATTCTGCCATGGGTTGTGGGCTACGAAAGCTGGAAGAGCCTGATGATAGCAGCCCTGGCAAAATATTTTCCACTCTGAAGAGACCACAAGTGGAAACAAAGACTGACATTTCATATGAATACCTTTTGTTGGATTTTACTTTGGACATTGGTGAGTCTCTTTTGCTTCACTGCTGCTTCTGCTTGAAACTTTATTGTTGCTTAATGGACGGAGTTAAAAGGTCTTAATATTCACTTTGATCAAAAAGCAAGCAGTTATTTAAACAATAGTCTTCAAATTAATCAATTGTATAGTTGTTCCATAGCACAAACATCTGACACCTCCAACAGAAATATGAGAAACGCAGTTGTGATTGAAGTTTTTTTACTTAAAGAAACTTCAAAAATAGTTCCACATTCAACTACTTGTTTCAATTTCATGAAGTGAAGAGACTTCACACATATCATAAATTTAATGTTTGTGCTGCGTGCCATTACTTTTCTTTTTTCAATGCAGCAGCCTTCCCCCCAATGTGCAAGCTTCTCAAAGTTAGCACCCTCATCTTAAACTGGGTTATTTGCTGTTCCCAAGGCAAATAAACACCCCCAGCTGGCAGCATTCTAGAAACAGAGCATCCAGTGTTTATTTGAGGTTCAAATTCTGATAACAAGCTAAAATAGTTAACTCACAATTCTTTGAAAACTTTTCAGCCACTCAATAATAAAGCCAATTCAATCTATTTAATCGGGTTGTTGTTATATTTGTTAAAATTATATGTTGTTGAATTTAGTGAACGCTATATGATTGAAGTTAGTAGAATGAAAGTTAATGCTGCTGGGTTTTTTTCCCTGACTTTGATAGATTTTCACTGCCCTCTCCTCCCCTACTGAGTCTTTCTGAAGGTGTTTGCTCCTGTGCTGGTCTATGGTTTCATAGAAACCAGGTGCCACTGACTATTTTTCACAGGTGAACTTATGTAGTGACTGTCAGCATTCTTTTCAGCTGTGGTGTCCATTACCACTGAATTGATTCCACACGGCATCCATATGTAAAGGCACTTTGTAGCACAGAGTCACTGTAGTAATTAGGAGTGGAAATCCTGACTGGCTTTCCCTTGACCACCTGAAGAACACTGAAAGCAATTGTTCCAATCCCACTGAACCCCTGGCAATTGACATTGGAACCAGTTAACAAGGACAAACCAGAAATTGGATTTAGAGCCAAGATGGCTCAGAAAAGGAGATTTTATTCCTGAGCCCTCAAGGGAGCAAAGTTCCTGTTATTTATCTTCCTCAGTCTTAAATAGTCCTTTTATTTTAAGGCCTAAATAGAAACTGAATCTATGACCACCATATAAGAATCCAGAATTACTCTTAGGGAGGAATTTTCCATGCCACCTGGCGGGCATCATGGTAGGCATGAGTGGACAATATGGCGGGAAGGCCAAAAATTAGTTTCAAAACGTCATGAAACCAGTTTGTAATCTTCCGCTCCGCCCATCAATGGCGGGACGTGTTTCCCGCTGCTGTGCATCAGTAACTTTGTCATAATATATCTGCATATCATTATAGTCCCAGCTCGCTGGGATCATCCCCTCACACTGGATCATCCAGGCACGTCAGCGTGATTGTATGCTGACATGTTTCACAACTGAATATAAGCAACGTGCACCTGGCGAGCTGCACTTCACTCAGGACTTTGAGGCTTGTTTGCCTACCTTGCTTCAGGCAGCACTTGCTGCCATCAGTGCCAGAGTGCCAGGCTTCGTAGGCAGCACCACATCACTTTTAGGGGGGCTCAGGGGCAGGTCTCTACTTATGAGACCAGCCATAAAGCAGGGGTAGCTTTTCAATGGCTGCAGGGCGATATGGCTTTCTTGGGGAAGGGGGAGAAGTGGCGTCAGGCAAGGGAAGAGGCTGCAGGGCTAGGGCATTACTGCGGAAGGGAGATATCCCAGGGTGCATTTGGGGACACTTGTTGATCTGTTAAAGTGGCCTCAAGAGGTTGAGGACTAAGGAGGCAGTCTCCAGAGGAGCTGAGTCCAGATGCTGGACCTCCTGCAGTCAGAGCGGAGGTAGAGAGCATCACAGCAGGACTCCACAGCTTCCAAAAGGCATTCCAGGGCCATGCCATTGAATTGGGGGGCTGTAGTCTTATTGCCTTTCGGTGCCATGTCTTTTGTGCAGCAGTCCTAGGCTGGAAGCACTAAGAAGTGTGTGTTTGGCTGCACTTTAAATACGGCACCCACATGAGGAAGTGGCCAGATGAAGGCATGGCGGGCAAATGAGGTCCTGCCTGCCATTGGAACAGCATGTTTCCCAGGAATTAATGAGGTGGGATTGAGACAATACGGCATGAAAAGCTGCCACTGCAATCGCTGGGTAAAACGTTCTTTCTCCTGCCCGCTACAGCACTAAGTGCAAATTTGGGACAATTCCATCCAAAGTCTTCAGTTTCAGAGTGTTTTCTTAATGTCCTTTGAACAAGAATTTATTAAAGAAAACAGAAAATGCCAGAAGTAGGCAGCATCTCCAGCAGAATCTGTGAAGAGAAAAACAATAAACGTTTCAGATGTAGACCTTTCAATCAGAACTGCAGACTAGGTGATAATAAAGTTCTTTAATAGGTCGGAACAAAACAAAGGGAAGGTTGAAAAGAACAGGTTGATTTCTATCATATAGAAGAGTTAATAGACTGGAATTTTCTTTGTATGCCACCCAAGATCGCAGGAAAAATGGAAATCAAGTGTCGTGGCCCACTGCTACATCCCCACTTCTACAAGCGTAACAACAAATTTCTCCCACTGCAGGAACATCAGCCTCGCAATGCTTGCCTGCCCTGGCCCATTTAATTGATAGCAGAGATGAAGAGTGCCTCATACTGGACTCCCCTCTACTGTTTAGCTATTCTCTTTTCTCTTTTTGTAAATTGGTCTGCTCATGAAAAGCCTCAGAAAAGGTTTCAAATTTTTATCTGAAGCTATTTTGTCCTTTGCCTGTGTCTCCTACACCTTTTGCTCCTGTCCTGGATATTCCATTGCAGCAGAGTTGACATTTTGCAAAAGGCTTTCTCTTGGTACCTGCCCTAGTGATCGTGGTACCAGTCTAGTAATCTTCGCACTTCCTCAAAGGCAAGTATATCCTTTCTGAGGTAAGGGGGTCAAAACTTTACAAAACACTCCAGGCGTGTTTTTCCCAAAACCCTATACAATTGCAGCAAGACCACTTCATTCTTAGCCTTTGTAACAGACAAATTAGTGTATAACATATCTTCTGCTTTCTTAATTGCTTGCTGTACCTGCTTGTTAAATTTCGGTGATTCATGTACAAGTTCACTCAGATCCCTTTGGATACCAACATTTTC
>NC_054478.1:105239883-105244883 GCF_017639515.1 Carcharodon carcharias | reverse complement strand
GAGAGTGTGTGTGTGTAAGAGAGAGTGTGCATGTGTGTGTGTGTGTGTGTGCATGTGTGTGAGGGAGAGAGAGAGTGTGTGTGCATGTGAGAGAGAATGTGTGTGTGTGAGTGCGCTTGAGATAGAGAGCGTGTGTGTATATGGGAGTGTGTATATGTGAAAGAAAGTGTATGTGCGTGTGTGAGAGAGAGAGAGAGACAGTGTGTGTGGGAGAGAGTGTGTGTGGGAAAGCATGTGTGTGAGAGAGAGTGCGTGCATGTGAGAGAGAGTGTGTATGTGTAAGAGATAGAGTGTGTGTGTTTGTAAGAGAGAGTGTGTGTATGAGAGAGTGTATGCGAGAGTGTGTGTGTGAGAGAGAGTGTGTGTGTGTGTAAGGGAGGGAGAGTAGTGTGCGTAGAGAGAGTGTCTGTATATGAGAGACTGTGTGTACGTGAGAGAGACAGTGTGTACGTGAGAGAGACAGTGTGTACGTGAGAGACAGTGTGTACGTGAGAGACAGTGTGTACGTGAGAGACAGTGTGTACGTGAGAGACAGTGTGTACGTGAGAGAGAGAGAGAGTGTGTGTGTATATGAAAGAGCATGTGTATGTGAGAGAGAGAGAGTGTGTGAGAGAGAGTGTATGTGAGTTTGAGAGAGAGAGTGTTTACATGAGAGAGTGTGTATCAGAGAGTGTGTGTGTGTGTAAGAGAGAGAGAGTGTGTGTGTGAGAGAGAGAGTGTGTGTGTGAGAGAGAGAGAGTGTGTGTGAGAGAGAGAGTGTGTGTGAGAGAGAGAGTGTGTGTGTGAGAGAGAGAGTGTGTGTGTGAGAGAGAGAGTGTGTGTGTGAGAGAGAGAGTGTGTGTGTGAGAGAGAGAGTGTGTGTGTGAGAGAGAGAGTGTGTGTGTGAGAGAGAGAGTGTGTGTGTGAGAGAGAGAGTGTGTGTGTGAGAGAGAGAGTGTGTGTGTGAGAGAGAGAGTGTGTGTGTGAGAGAGAGAGTGTGTGTGTGAGAGAGAGAGTGTGTGTGTGAGAGAGAGAGTGTGTGTGTGAGAGAGAGAGTGTGTGTGTGAGAGAGAGAGTGTGTGTGTGAGAGAGAGAGTGTGTGTGTGAGAGAGAGAGTGTGTGTGTGAGAGAGAGAGTGTGTGTGTGAGAGAGAGAGTGTGTGTGTGAGAGAGAGAGTGTGTGTGTGAGAGAGAGAGTGTGTGTGTGAGAGAGAGAGTGTGTGTGTGAGAGAGAGAGTGTGTGTGTGAGAGAGAGAGTGTGTGTGTGAGAGAGAGAGTGTGTGTGTGAGAGAGAGAGTGTGTGTGTGAGAGAGAGAGTGTGTGTGTGAGAGAGAGAGTGTGTGTGTGAGAGAGAGAGTGTGTGTGTGAGAGAGAGAGTGTGTGTGTGAGAGAGAGAGTGTGTGTGTGAGAGAGAGAGTGTGTGTGTGAGAGAGAGAGTGTGTGTGTGAGAGAGAGAGTGTGTGTGTGAGAGAGAGAGTGTGTGTGTGAGAGAGAGAGTGTGTGTGTGAGAGAGAGAGTGTGTGTGTGAGAGAGAGAGTGTGTGTGTGAGAGAGAGAGTGTGTGTGTGAGAGAGAGAGTGTGTGTGTGAGAGAGAGAGTGTGTGTGTGAGAGAGAGAGTGTGTGTGTGAGAGAGAGAGTGTGTGTGTGAGAGAGAGAGTGTGTGTGTGAGAGAGAGAGTGTGTGTGTGAGAGAGAGAGTGTGTGTGTGAGAGAGAGAGTGTGTGTGTGAGAGAGAGAGTGTGTGTGTGAGAGAGAGAGTGTGTGTGTGAGAGAGAGAGTGTGTGTGTGAGAGAGAGAGTGTGTGTGTGAGAGAGAGAGTGTGTGTGTGAGAGAGAGAGTGTGTGTGTGAGAGAGAGAGTGTGTGTGTGAGAGAGAGAGTGTGTGTGTGAGAGAGAGAGTGTGTGTGTGAGAGAGAGAGTGTGTGTGTGAGAGAGAGAGTGTGTGTGTGAGAGAGAGAGTGTGTGTGTGAGAGAGAGAGTGTGTGTGTGAGAGAGAGAGTGTGTGTGTGAGAGAGAGAGTGTGTGTGTGAGAGAGAGAGTGTGTGTGTGAGAGAGAGAGTGTGTGTGTGAGAGAGAGAGTGTGTGTGTGAGAGAGAGAGTGTGTGTGTGAGAGAGAGAGTGTGTGTGTGAGAGAGAGAGTGTGTGTGTGAGAGAGAGAGTGTGTGTGTGAGAGAGAGAGTGTGTGTGTGAGAGAGAGAGTGTGTGTGTGAGAGAGAGAGTGTGTGTGTGAGAGAGAGAGTGTGTGTGTGAGAGAGAGAGTGTGTGTGTGAGAGAGAGAGTGTGTGTGTGAGAGAGAGAGTGTGTGTGTGAGAGAGAGAGTGTGTGTGTGAGAGAGAGAGTGTGTGTGTGAGAGAGAGAGTGTGTGTGTGAGAGAGAGAGTGTGTGTGTGAGAGAGAGAGTGTGTGTGTGAGAGAGAGAGTGTGTGTGTGAGAGAGAGAGTGTGTGTGTGAGAGAGAGAGTGTGTGTGTGAGAGAGAGAGTGTGTGTGTGAGAGAGAGAGTGTGTGTGTGAGAGAGAGAGTGTGTGTGTGAGAGAGAGAGTGTGTGTGTGAGAGAGAGAGTGTGTGTGTGAGAGAGAGAGTGTGTGTGTGAGAGAGAGAGTGTGTGTGTGAGAGAGAGAGTGTGTGTGTGAGAGAGAGAGTGTGTGTGTGAGAGAGAGAGTGTGTGTGTGAGAGAGAGAGTGTGTGTGTGAGAGAGAGAGTGTGTGTGTGAGAGAGAGAGTGTGTGTGTGAGAGAGAGAGTGTGTGTGTGAGAGAGAGAGTGTGTGTGTGAGAGAGAGAGTGTGTGTGTGAGAGAGAGAGTGTGTGTGAGAGAGAGAGTGTGTGTGTGAGAGAGAGAGTGTGTGTGTGAGAGAGTGTGTGTGTGAGAGAGAGAGTGTGTGTGTGAGAGAGAGAGTGTGTGTGTGAGAGAGAGAGTGTGTGTGTGAGAGAGAGAGTGTGTGTGTGAGAGAGAGAGTGTGTGTGTGAGAGAGAGAGTGTGTGTGTGAGAGAGAGAGAGTGTGTGTGTGAGAGAGAGAGTGTGTGTGTGAGAGAGAGAGTGTGTGTGTGAGAGAGAGAGAGTGTGTGTGTGAGAGAGAGAGTGTGTGTGTGAGAGAGAGAGTGTGTGTGTGAGAGAGAGAGTGTGTGTGTGAGAGAGAGAGTGTGTGTGTGAGAGAGAGAGTGTGTGTGTGAGAGAGAGAGTGTGTGTGTGAGAGAGAGAGTGTGTGTGTGAGAGAGAGAGTGTGTGTGTGAGAGAGAGAGTGTGTGTGTGAGAGAGAGAGTGTGTGTGTGAGAGAGAGAGTGTGTGTGTGAGAGAGAGAGTGTGTGTGTGAGAGAGAGAGTGTGTGTGTGAGAGAGAGAGTGTGTGTGTGAGAGAGAGAGTGTGTGTGTGAGAGAGAGAGTGTGTGTGTGAGAGAGAGAGTGTGTGTGTGAGAGAGAGAGTGTGTGTGTGAGAGAGAGAGTGTGTGTGTGAGAGAGAGAGTGTGTGTGTGAGAGAGAGAGTGTGTGTGTGAGAGAGAGAGTGTGTGTGTGAGAGAGAGAGTGTGTGTGTGAGAGAGAGAGTGTGTGTGTGAGAGAGAGAGTGTGTGTGTGAGAGAGAGAGTGTGTGTGTGAGAGAGAGAGTGTGTGTGTGAGAGAGAGAGTGTGTGTGTGAGAGAGAGAGTGTGTGTGTGAGAGAGAGAGTGTGTGTGTGAGAGAGAGAGTGTGTGTGTGAGAGAGAGAGTGTGTGTGTGTGAGAGAGAGAGTGTGTGTGTGAGAGAGAGAGTGTGTGTGTGAGAGAGAGAGTGTGTGTGTGAGAGAGAGAGTGTGTGTGTGAGAGAGAGAGTGTGTGTGTGAGAGAGAGAGTGTGTGTGTGAGAGAGAGAGTGTGTGTGTGAGAGAGAGAGTGTGTGTGTGAGAGAGAGAGTGTGTGTGTGAGAGAGAGAGTGTGTGTGTGAGAGAGAGAGTGTGTGTGTGAGAGAGAGAGTGTGTGTGTGAGAGAGAGAGTGTGTGTGTGAGAGAGAGAGTGTGTGTGTGAGAGAGAGAGTGTGTGTGTGAGAGAGAGAGTGTGTGTGTGAGAGAGAGAGTGTGTGTGTGAGAGAGAGAGTGTGTGTGTGAGAGAGAGAGTGTGTGTGTGAGAGAGAGAGTGTGTGTGTGAGAGAGAGAGTGTGTGTGTGAGAGAGAGAGTGTGTGTGTGAGAGAGAGAGTGTGTGTGTGAGAGAGAGAGTGTGTGTGTGAGAGAGAGAGTGTGTGTGTGAGAGAGAGAGTGTGTGTGTGAGAGAGAGAGTGTGTGTGTGAGAGAGAGAGTGTGTGTGTGAGAGAGAGAGTGTGTGTGTGAGAGAGAGAGTGTGTGTGTGAGAGAGAGAGTGTGTGTGTGAGAGAGAGAGTGTGTGTGTGAGAGAGAGTGTGTGTGTGAGAGAGAGAGTGTGTGTGTGAGAGAGAGAGTGTGTGTGTGAGAGAGAGAGTGTGTGTGTGAGAGAGAGAGTGTGTGTGTGAGAGAGAGAGTGTGTGTGTGAGAGAGAGAGTGTGTGTGTGAGAGAGAGAGTGTGTGTGTGAGAGAGAGAGTGTGTGTGTGAGAGAGAGAGTGTGTGTGTGAGAGAGAGAGTGTGTGTGTGAGAGAGAGAGTGTGTGTGTGAGAGAGAGAGTGTGTGTGTGAGAGAGAGAGTGTGTGTGTGAGAGAGAGAGTGTGTGTGTGAGAGAGAGAGTGTGTGTGTGAGAGAGAGAGTGTGTGTGTGAGAGAGAGAGTGTGTGTGTGAGAGAGAGAGTGTGTGTGTGAGAGAGAGAGTGTGTGTGTGAGAGAGAGAGTGTGTGTGTGAGAGAGAGAGTGTGTGTGTGAGAGAGAGAGTGTGTGTGTGAGAGAGAGAGTGTGTGTGTGAGAGAGAGAGTGTGTGTGTGAGAGAGAGAGTGTGTGTGTGAGAGAGAGAGTGTGTGTGTGAGAGAGAGAGTGTGTGTGTGAGAGAGAGAGTGTGTGTGTGAGAGAGAGAGTGTGTGTGTGAGAGAGAGAGTGTGTGTGTGAGAGAGAGAGTGTGTGTGTGAGAGAGAGAGTGTGTGTGTGAGAGAGAGAGTGTGTGT
>NC_054478.1:105229883-105234883 GCF_017639515.1 Carcharodon carcharias | reverse complement strand
TCAGAGAAGGGAAGAAATTAGGAGGGGGAAGGAGTCCAGGAGGAGGAAGATGTCCAGGGGGAGGATGGAGTAAGGGGGGCGATGGCCAGGCAAATGTGCAAGGGAGGGGTCTATGGAGTCAATGACTGTCTCCTGGGGAGCGATCTGAGGGTGGGCGGGGTAGAGGGGAATGGTGAGTATGAGAGGGGGCAGAGAGGGCCGGGACGGTGAGGGTGCGACAGGAGCAGTAGAAGGGATGGCGAGGGTGGTTGGTGGGGACTCGGAGGCAGCCACAGTCCCTGGGGAAGGAGGAGGTCAGGGGGGGTGAATGTGGAGGTCAATATGGATGGGAATGGGATTCTCAGGAAGATTCACGTTCACCAAGACATCCGGGAAAGAAAAGGGTTTGGGTTGGTAGGTAACAGTGGGAAGGTGGAAGGTGATGCCGCAGGGTTAACAGTGATGGGGGAAAGGACATGGGTGACTGGGAGAGGGGAAAGGACGGGGCACTAATTAGAAACTTATCAACTACCATGGTTGTTGAAATGGAAATAGAGTGGAACTCGTGTTGGACGGGCACAGGTGCTGATGGGAGTGTAGTCAGTGGGTGGTCAGTGGGTGAGTGGAGATGCAGCTCAGCTCAAATGGACAACTGAAGGAGAACCCCAGCAGAACAGCATTGACAATGCTCGGGACATTGAAGTGAGTGTGATGGATGAAGGCTCCGTGTGCATGGGAGAGTGCTTGCATGAGGCTCCGAAAGGCCTTGCCACACACACACAATTCTCCCTCCAGAATCATTCATTGATTCACAGTCCACTGTGTGCAGCTGAACTACTAGTGGGGGGGGTGGGGTTGGGGGGATGCAGTGGGAGGATTCGCAAAGTCTGTAAATGAAGCTGAAAGACACCATTACACATTATTCAGTGAAAGTGAATATATTTTCAGATTATAAAGTGACAAAATGTGTTCACCTGTGCAACCACTTATGATCAGAATTTATTAACTTTTCTAGGCCTACCACTTCTTCTGGGTGCTGCCCTGACATCCACAGTAGGGTTGGATACACCCTGTGCAATGGTTGGCCCTGTTGCCCTTAATGACTTTGCCATGTGTCCTCTAGAGAGTCTAGGCCTTGAGGGCCAGGTTTGCTTTGGCTGTCCTCCTGTGGGCTTGCTGCTCCCTCAAAGTTGCGGGGGTCACAGGCAAAGGGGACTTGGAGGGAGCGGACAGCCTCTGTGATTTCTGATTGGATGACCGAGGGGTGTCCAGCTGTCGCTCCTCCTCCCTTCAGGTGCCAGAGGGCCCTGGCCTGACTCTTTGAGGGGAAGGAGCACCTGGAGGGACATCGAGGTGCCTTGTTTCCCTCTTGTGTTGCCACTGCAGGAACTCACCTATGGCTACAGCGATGGAATGTAGGTCTGCATGCATCTCTGCATTCTGTTGAACCAGGGTCTCCACGGCGTCCACCATCCTTCCCATGGAGGCCTCCATACACGCACATGTGGGCGCCACTTCACCAGGGAGAGGCAGAGCCACTCCTCCGACTCACGTGCCACTCTGTTGAGGGCTTCCAACAGTTCTGTGTGAAGTTCCTCCGCCTTCTGCTGTCTCTCCACAATGAATTGAAAGGCAAAATCCAGAGACTTGTCATCTGATTCAGACCTCACCGATGCCTCTTCCCCAGCAGTCCTCCATGTGCCAGGGAGCTCGGCTGAACCTGCCTCCTCCTGCTGCGGACATGTATCTGTACAGTGACCACCAGATTGTGAACCTGAGCCTGCTCTAGATCTAGGCCCTGCCAAGGTGTGTGTCTCTGCACTGGTGGAGGGTGTGGGTAAGTGCTGTGATGGGTCTTCCAGGCTGCTTATTTCCAACTCTTCAATGGAGGAGATGCCCTCTTGGCTGGAGGTAAGGACCTGGATGGAGCTGAGGGACTGGCTGGCTGAGGGCATCAGTCATTTGGCAGAGCTCCCTGTGAACCAAAGTAGAGATAATTGGTGCATGGCAGCAGAGTCAAAGGCAGGAGAGAGAGCACTCACAGTTGTGTTGAGAGAGGGATCATGTGGGTGCTTGCCACTGACCTCACCATCACCACAGGCACAGTCCACGTCCTCACCAGTCAGTACGAAGACATGCTCCTCAAAGTGAGTGAGGAACCTAATGTGGAGTACTGAGACATCCCCCTGCAGTTGTGAGCCAGCTTTTCCCGCATGAAAACAGATGACGAGAGTGTGAGCAGGATGCATGGCACTGCGTGGAATGTTCATGTGGTGAGCAAAGTCATGGATGGGATCAGGATGCGAGCTCAAGAGGATATGAGCCTGCTGGAGATGTGAGGGTGCGTGTGAGAGTTAGTGGTGTTGTCCCTTGAGGTGTGAGATCCCTGTGGATGTGTGATGGGCTTGGGAGTGTAAGTTGAGAGTGATGAGGTGGTTGACTTACCCTGGCAGAACAGATGACAGCGTTCATCTTCTCCTGCAATGAATAGCTACGTCTGTGCTTCAGTGGCGTTGACCACTGCTGCCATCACCTCCAGGGCTGGATTGGGGACTCTGGTGGATCTCCTATTGCCAGAGCTGGGGTAGATGACATTGCGGCAACCTTCCACTGCAGGCACCCCAGAGAGTCGTCCCAAAATGGATGCTGCCATCTTCTTTGCTTTCGGGGCCAGTTGTCGCCTGGAGCAGTCCTTGTCTGTGGACATGAAGTAGGCTGCACTCTGGTGTGCTTTAAATATGGCGGCTGGTGCAAGGAAGCACTGAGTTCATAGCATGGCAGGCAAAACCGAGCCCACCTGCCAGCGATCCAGCATGTTTCCTGTGAATGGGACATAGGAACAGGAGAAAGACATTCAGCCCATCAAGCCTGCGCCACCATTCAATACGATCATAGCTGATCAAACACTTCAATGCCTTTTACCTACATTATCCCCATAACCCTTTATGTTATTGTTAATCAGAAATCTATCAATCTCTACCTTAAACATACTCAATGACTGAGCCTCCACTACCCTCTGGGGTAGAGAATTCCAAAGATTCACAACCCTCTGAGTAAAGAAATTTCTCCTCATCTTGGTCCTAAGTGGCTTCCCCCTTATTTTGAAATTATGTCCCCTGGTTCTAGTCCCCAACCAAGAGAAACATCTTACCTGCATCTATTCCTTTAATTATTTTGTAGGTTTCAATGAGATCACCTCTCATTCTTCAAAACTCCAAAGAATACAGGCCCAGTTTCCCCAATGTCTCTTCATAAGACAGTCCCGCCATCCCCGGAACAAGTCTGGTGAACCTTCGTTGAACTCCCTTGATGTCAATAATATCCTTTCTGAGGCAAGGGGACCAAAACTGCACACAGTACTCCAGGTGCTGTCTAACCAAGCTTCTATACAACTGAAGTAAGACTTCACTATTCCAGTACTCAAATCGTCTTGTGGTAAAACCTAATATTCCATTAGTCTTCCTAATTGCCTGCTGCACCTGCATGTTAGCTTTCAGTGACTTATGGACAAGGGCACCCAGATCCCTTTGTACATCTACACTTTCTAACCTCTTACCATTTAGGAAATACTCTGCACATATGTTCCTTCTGTCAAGGTGGATAACCTCACATTTTTCCACATTATATTCCATCTGCCATGTTCTTGCCCACTCACTAAGTCTGTCCAAATCCTCCTATAGCCGCTTTACATCTTCCTAACACACATTCCCACCTGGCTTTGTATCATCCACGAACCTGAAAATATTACATTTGGTCCCCACATCCAAATCATTGATGTATATTGTGAACAGCTAAGGCCCAAGTACTGATCCATGAGGTACCCCACTAATCACAGCCTGCCAGTGCGAGAATGATCCGTTTATTCTTACTCTCTGTTTTCTGCCCATTAGCCAATCCTTCATCCATGTCTCCTAACCTATTTGCTTTAATTTTGCCAATCAACCTCCTTTGAGGGACTTTATCAAAAGCCTTCTGAAAATCCAAGTGTACTACGTCCATTGACTCTCCTTTATCAATTTTGTTAGTAACATCCTCAAAAGATTCCAACAAGTTCATCAAACATGATTTCCCATTTACAAATCCATGCTGACTATACCCAATCACAGCATGATTGTTCAAGTATCCATTTATCACATCCTTTATAATAGAATCATTTTCCCTACTACTGGTGTAAGGCTAACAGGTCTGTAGTTCCCTGTTTTCTCTTTCCCTCCCTTCTTAAATAGTGGGGTGACATTTGCTACCTTCTGATCTTCAGGAACCATTCCAGAATATATAGAAATTTGGAAAATGATCACCAATGCATCCACTATCTCTATAACAACATCTTTCAACAGTCTGGGATGTAGAATATCAGGTCCCGGGGACTTATCAACCTTCAGTCCCATAAATTTCTCCAATACAACCTATTTACTAATATTAGTTTCCTTCAACTCCTCATTCTCCCTATTCCTTGGATGTCTAAATCTGGGAGATTTCCTGTACCATCCTCGGTGACAACAGACATAAAGTAATTGTTTAACTTCTCTGCCATTTCTCTATTCCCCATTATGAATTCTTCTGCTTGTTATGGACCCACATTTGTCTTAGCCAAACATTTCCATTTTACATACCTATATAAACTTTTACAGTCCATTTTTATGTTTTTTGCTAGATTGTATTCATATTCTATTCTCCCTTTCTTTACTAATTTCTTGATCTTCCTTTGCTGTATTCTAAAAAAACTCCCAATCCTCAGGTTTACTACTACTTCTGGCAACTTTACAAGCCTTTTCTTTTAATCTTATACAATCCTTAATTTCCTTTGTCAGCCACGGTTGACTGACTTTTAGTGGAATTTTGCACTTGAAGGAATGTATAGGTGCTGTAAGCTATGTAATAGCTCTTTGAAAACTATCCATTGCCTAGGTACAGTCATATCCTTTAATGTATTTTCCCAATATACCTCAGAATTTCTCCCTAAGGCCATCAAAATTTCCTTTATTCAACTTTAACACCCTTGCTTCAGAATGAACTACCTC